>NW_010271295.1:8174-22100 GCF_000690775.1 Eurypyga helias
TGTAGTTAAAATATTCCCAACTCTCTGTGAACTAATTCAAGCCATATTCTAGGAAGAGTTTGTGGGTTTGTTTGCTTCGACGCTGGTTTCTCTGATACGATTTTGTTGTTCTGTCCTGTAAATGGTCAACGCGAGCGTAGTCGGGGCTGGCAGTGGCCTTGTGTTATAAATCCACGGGGTTTTACAGCAGATACGAGGGGAAACATTCACACATCTGAATTCTTGTCCTCTGTAACTCATCTCTTCTGGATTTTAATCCATTTTGTGCCGGAGAAATCAAGACTTCTGCCTCAAAGGGGTCGATTACCAGAAAATGATCTGTATGCTTTTAGTATAAGTGCGTTCTCCTGTCCCTGCTTCCAGGTCTACGTCTTCCGTGTTTGAATGCTCTTTAAGTACCAATTGTTGTGTTGACTATGGCAGTGTTTGTAATGCACCTGGGATGTTGTTAAACCGTCAGAATATTTTGAATTAAAATAAAGTAATTTAATCATGTTTTTTTTTACCGGTAGTTACTATGGATGTATTTCTGTTAATTGAACATGTAGCTTGAGAGACAGCGGTATTTTTAATTGGCAGCCTTGCAAATAAAGCTTGCCGTGAAGGTGTTTTGCCATTGTACCCGCTGTGAATTTATGCCTGCCAAGGCCTCGTATTCACAGTGTTCTTGCACATTTTTCGATCCGGTGTTTGTAGCGTCTTGTATCTGATCGGATTGTTTTCAGCTAGAGTTGGAGATCTGTCTGCAGAAGTTCACGAAGCAGATGACAGAATTAATTAGGAAATGAAGAGGGAGACGCTGGTCGCTAACTGCATGCATTGCCATCGATTCCCTCCTCCTTTGGTCCCCGAACGAAGCGTACAGGACAGGCGGCGGTTACCCGGAAGTCTTTACGGAAGAGGTAACAAGGCATTTCTGTCCTGTAAAACTGGGAGCAGGTCCCTTCCCCAGCCTGGTGCGGTATAGCCGAGCGCTCTTGGTGCCGACGAGGCCCACCTGGTTTGATTTCTAAGCAATAAGAGTTTGATTTCGCCGACTCGCTGGCCAGAAGGGCAGATCCATGGAAGAAGATCCCTTGTCGGTCGCGCACTCGGGGAATGTACCTTCCTGAACTCTTTCTGCCTAGGGGATTGTGAGAGTTGTGTGTAGGCTTACCTGACGAGAGCTTGAATTGTATAAAGTTTTATAAAAAAGCATTTACATACAAGGTATTTTTGGATAAGGGTGGAATTTGTGGCATAAATTACATTGGAAATTATTATACCATTACGGAATGTTTCAAATATTTTAATCATTTTATGAACTCAGCCGGAAACTTTACATATGGTTGTGATTCACATGAAACTTGTACTGTTTTCCATTTTTCCTGCTGTAGTGCATAGTCAGACCGTTCCTGTCCATAACCCTACCGTTCCATGCCGAACTTTTAAAGGACTCAGGAGATTAGGAAATTGCTAATTCCCTTTAGTTTGATTAACAGAGCACATCTGTTTCTGAAATACTCCAGTGCACGTGATATTTTACGTAACGGTAGCATAGGGTACATCTAGAGCCCCGGCAAAACTTGCTCACCTCTGGAGAGCTCTCGCCGATCCCAGCCTGGGTGGCACCAGATTTAAAGCGGCCTTTTCGCATGTAGCGGGACGGTGGGGAAGGGGAGGCATCCCCTTGCGCTGGCCGGGTCAGGTGGGGCTGTTGGCAGCCTGAACTGTGTCACTTCAATTGCTTTCTCACTTCTTGATGTGAAGTACAATCAAGTACAGGAAGGCAGCCATTGGAAGGGTACGGACTCGCATCCACATCTGCGTTTAAAGTTACCGTTAGGTGTTCGTTCCCTCTCCTAATTTCCCTTTTTTTCTCTCCAAGTAACCTTTCCTCCTGAGTGCCTTCGTCAGCCCTTGCCACTGGAAACCTCCTGTCACATTACTGTGGGATGGTTTGAAGTGAGATTGTTACTCCCTAAAAAAACTTACACCCCACAACCACGCTGAAAGTGCAGGTATTGCAAAGCGCCGTCGAAAGGGCTCAGATGTGGGAAAGGCACTTTCCCTTTGGCACCCTTTCCTGTGAAAGAGTAGGAGTGGAGTGCCGGCGGAGAGCGCATGTCGATGGGAGACTGGATCGCAGGTTTCAGAAACTTCTTTAGCTGTGTTCTGAAGAGGGTGTTTTGGGGGCGAGGTGAGTGACTGGTAAACCACACGAGGTTTTCCTTGCCTTACTGCAGTTGGTACTGAGGTTTGGGTTTCGGAAGGTAGCGTAGCAGGAGGAGGTGAAAGTTCATAGCCCAGAGTAGGACATCTGGGCGGCTTTGCAGCGCAGGTAACGGCTGCAGGTAAGATCCGAAGGCCGCGAGTCTTCAAGTATCTGGAGGGAGAGTATGCTGCGTGTATCGATGGAGTTACCACAGAGCGTTGTAGGACGTCGCCGCTACGCAGCCACGTGCTGCCCAGTTTCCACCTTCGCGGCAGTCTGTGCGCGGAAGCTGCAGGGAAGGCTGTCGCCCAAAGACGTGCGTAACAGAGCAGGGTTTGAGAGGGGGAAAGGCAAGGAACGTTAAGGATTGTACAGCAGAAAGCACTTCCAAGAAACACCTTTTACTGTAGTCTTATTTAGTGGAGACGGGCCCTGTGTGTTCGGGGTTTAATGACATGCAGCAGCAGTCCTCGGGGCAAAGGTACTTTAAAACCCCCTTAGTTAGCATCGTGTACATTGGTTCCAATAGTCCTTTGATTTTGTAATAAAAAGTGACCTACAAAGTAACTTCCAAATAGGATGCGTTGCACCTGACAACAGATGAAACTAGAGTGCACGAAGGCACTTTAATACTCTGGGAACTGTACTGGAAGATAAATGAGAGCATGTGAAACTGCAGCTGATGTTGTGTCGTTAGTTGTTTTGAAAACCTAAAACCCCACGTTAGTTACGCTTGGCGGATGAATGTGTCTAGTCTCGGTTTCCTTGACTCGAGTGTCTAAAGCCGGCACCCGGTCTCCTCTAACTTGTATGCGTCTGTGACTTCGTTTGCTGGGTTTTGCCCCTGTCGCACTGCGGGGGCTATCGTTGATATTCCGTGTGTTTGTTTGGCAGAACACTGTACTATGCCGTCTACCAACTTTTGTAACTTAACGATAAGTGATATTTAGGGTCGTCCTAATTGCTGTGTATTTGGCAAACTATTAAAATTTTCTGCAAGTGACTTGCAAATATAATTGGTTTCTTTTTAACAGAGGAAGATTGTTGGGAAAAGGTTTTCCTGAACATACCTGCACACATTAATCCCTCTTTCTCCTTTTCCCTGTGTACTCTGCAGCGGGTGTTTGCCTTGGATTTGCCGGTTCTGCTTTACCACCACACTTTTGTCATGGCATCCATTGCTTGGTGGGAATACCTGCCGTGGTATGCAGGAGTCACACCTCTGCGTGTGTATTGGGGTTCTTTTTTTCACTTCACACACAAAAATAACCCAAAACAGGAGTTGCACTTGGAGCAACAGCTCACACTTTGCTGGGCTGCAGTGCACTGTTGGTCAGCGTTGGACTCCACAGCAGCCCACCAGTCTCGTTTCTAGAACCTTCCCTGCTAGGAGGGGCTTCTCTGAGTGGAAAGAGAATTGGAAAAGACAAAGCCATCCCCACTGAGACACAGCCAAAAAAAGAAAAAAGGGGGGTGGGGGGGTTATTCATAAACTTGAGACAGTTCAGGCCTTGATGAGCAACTAGAAAATGCCTGTTTTGCTCCAGAAGAATCAAACCTCAAGGTTACCCTCGGTGTTTGAAAGCTGTGAAAAGCACGGCTGAAGCGTGTTAAAGGTGACTTGATTTTTCTCCTTGTCCTTTGGCTGTAAAAGGGACGCAGAGGAGAAAATGTGCAAAAGCTACACTTTTCCTTAGTGCCTCGGGTTGTAAAGTGGGGTCCTGTGAGCTGTCCTCGGAGGACGTAATCTGAGCTGCGTATCACAGAATTGACCGCTGGCATTCAGGGAGGCAACAGTTGCCGCTTGGCAGATGCCAAAATTGAACTGATCAACTGGTGGTCACCGGGGTTGCCATCGTTAGGGAACAGGAGATGCCAATTAATAGGAGTTTCCAGCTAAGGGATACTTGCAGGCAGTTACTTTGGAACGTAGAGCATAGCGGTCTTGTTTTATACCATACCCTCAGGTAGCCGAGTTAAACTGCTCATGCAGGACATCTGTATCCAAACTTTCAACTCACCCTGGAAAACACAGGTCCACGAGAGGCTGTGGATGTTGTGGATTACAAGCCCTTTTGCACTCACGATCCGTCCCTAATTCTGAAAGCCTGCGGGAGCAGCCTGCCTGCAGCTGCATTGTAAACCTTTTGGGGCTGGGTGGTTGGTTGGTTGGGGTTTTTGTAACGTGTTGCCTGTATACCAAAAGGTTTCTGAATGTGTTCAGTAGGCTTAGTGTGTCCTGGGGGTCTGCGCAGCCTTTCCTCCCATGCTGGAGGGTTGAAGAAATGATAAACAACTAACATGGGGTGAGGCTCCAGCTGCAGGAAAAAGCGTAGTTTTGTGAGGATCTAGTTTTTATTGGGGTTTAAATTAAAAAAAAGTCAGAATGGTGGCTATACATTGAAGAGTCCTCTAAAGAAAACACAATTTCCTTGATGTTTTAGAGTGGAGGAGGAACCATGCTCCTCGGTTGCCTGCTCTGATCACTTGTCAGTGGGGTGTCACCCAGTCGGGGGTCGCCCCGTCTCTCTGCTGTCGCCAACGCGAAGGTTTGAACAGCTACACAGTGAAATGTGTCAGGGAGCTGATGCGGCTAAAAACTGACACCGACCAAGCAAATTACACGTGGGGAGGTGCAGAGGGGACCTGGGGTACAGAGCAGATTTCCCCCAGGAAATCCCATCCGGGGTGGATGCAGCGTTCAGGCTGTTTGGACACAGCCCTGTGTGACGAGCGAACCTACTGCTCTTTCACCATAAATTGCTGCTTGCGGGACTTTGCTAGCACAGCTGCGGGGCTGATTTTTTCCCCCTCTCTGTTGCACAAAGCGTGACTAAGAGCTAATGGATGCTAAACATTATGGTCCTGCGCACGCCTTGTCCTGGGCGATCGACCTGTTCCTGCGCCCGCTCCAGCTCAGCCATGGCTTTCTGCACCAAGGGCGTTTAACTGGAAACCAATCCGACATGCAAATCAGTAGTCTGCTGCCCTCACTCCCTTGATGTGGCTCGTTTTGGGGCGCAGCGGAAGCGGTGAAGGATTGTGGCTCTGTAATGGAATGGGATTGCTAGAGAGCCACTAGAAGGCTTTTTTAGTCTCAGACATTTCTCTTCATCTCCTGTGGCCGCTCTGCTATCTTTGCTTGTACTTTTCATCCTTGCCATCCCCAAATGGACACTTCACTAAATGTAACTTTGTTTATGGATTAGATCATCCCAAGATTTGATGATAAATGTAATCTAGAGGCTGTAAAATACCTGCAGTCAGTACACGTTTTCCTCTGGTCATCTCTACACTACCTCTGACCCTCAACAGAGCAAATAAATCTACCTAGGTACCGTGCAGTGCCTCAGTAGGGCAACCTGCAGCCTGCTGCACTGCACGTCCCCACCGCTGGCAGTAAAGAAGGGGTGTCAGCACAGGCGTTGGTTGATGGAGCGTAAGGAGAAATTGGGTGCAGCCTGTTTTCCCCCAGCTATCTAAGCTTCGCAATGTGGCCAGCAATAAAAACCTTGATTTTGTTAGCAAATTCAGTGGCTATAAATTGGGCAAGCAGATGGGAAACTGGCAAATAGATACTGTGCCAAAGTACCAATTCTGCAAAACCATTTTTTAAAAGAAAAGCCAGAAACACACCGGGAACAGCTACGAGGAAAATACAGGCTTCTTGGACTTTGGTGGAAATAAGCCTTTCGTTCTCAAATACCGTGATTCTGAAACTGGAGTAGCGTCTCTCCTGGGTTATGTCCTCAGGCTTCCCCAATACCTGCTCATGTAAGTTTGTGGGTAGGAGAGGAAATTCCAGAAAAACATCATGTTTAGTAGCAATCAAAAACCATTGGGAATTTGTATTGGATCTCTATTCGATCCAAGCAGAAAACAGCTACTATGTAAGTCCATAAAAGCAGTGGTCCCAGCTTGAATACTCTGCAGTTTTCAAAATACTGATGGAAAGCGGAGCTGGATGGACCCGTGTGTAGAATCACGGGGCCTTTTGTTAGGTCTTACCCTGCTTAACGTCACCGTGGTCTCACTTAGCATCGGGGGCGATACATCCCCTCAGGACCCCCGCTTGGGTCGCCCAGGGCATTTGTCCTCTCCAGCTGTCAGAGCACCTTCTTCCTTTCTCCTCTGCTCATGCCATGATGAGCTCAGGGACTCCCTGCCCTCTTTCAGGTTTTAGTCCAAGTTCTTTACTGTTTCTTTTCCTTCTGTTAAAATCTGTCTGGGAGGCAGCAAAAGCACAGTATTTTTAACCTGTAAAGTGCCACACGATGCTCTGGATTGTAGCCAGCTGGGTTGGTTATGAGAGCCCTCTTCCAGCAGGACGCTGCCCTCTTTAGCATGTAGTCAAAGTCCAGAATGACCCATTAAAGTACAGTTTTTGCCACGGGCTTAAGTAATAATTACTAACACTGTGTTGTGCAACCTCTTTCATAAAGCAAAATAATGTTCTTGTGAATAGAGAGCATGGCCTCAGCCTGCCTGGCCTCAGCCTGCCTGATTTCTTCTCTTTTCAATCTGACTTCTACTAAACTCGAGTATTAAACCCACAGTTTTAAAATGAACCAAGAGACATATCGTAATTGTTTTTATCAGTCAAACTGGTTTTGTGGTCTACATGAGGAAAATGGAAGCAATAAAATGGAAAAAGAGCAATCCAGGCATCCGAGCAGCGGTTACGATCTGTCTCAGTCAACAGATGCATTTTTATGAGTTTGTAATTATTGCAAATTAGAAAAATGTACTGCATTATAAACAGACTCGAGAGCTGGGCAGTTTGCACAAGTGCCTCTCTTTGCTTTTGTTAAATTAAATCAAAATCATGGCCCACGCACATCCTTTTTGTTAAATTACAGTTCTCCCTACAGCTAATCAAAATGCATGTAACTGGATTCTTCGGTCTAATTAAAGCCCAGCAGCTCACGGGGGGTTGGTGGGAGGTGCATCTGAAACAACCTGAAGGTTTGCAGCCGCCTAGACTGAGCTCTCCCTGAAAGCTCGGATCTGACAGAAGTAATTTTAGTGCTGAAGGCCGTTCCTAAGTTTGACCTAAGTTTGCTTGCTCATAGCTGAGAGTAATAGAACTGCAAAGCCTTTATTTGTGTTAGACCTTTGTACAGCCACTGATGGAGATACCCCCTGGGGAATGTAAAATACACTCCTTTCCAAGGCAGGCAACCTTTTGTTCAGTGGCCTTTTTCAAATTAATTGGACAGCAGGTACAATTTTTTACAGGACTGTAAAAAAGGAAGAGTGGAAGAAGGCGGCAAGTCTCCAGTGCTACACTTCCGCTGCATCCCTCCTTACTCAGGGCTTTTAGAGGCTTCAGCCCACTGACTGTAACGCATGCTGGCATTTAATTGGCTTGAATCGATGACGACTTCCCCTGCCTGGTAGCTTTTCGGGTCCATTTTCAACACTGGTACCCCAATATTTGGAGCAAGAAGGCTCCAGGTCTCTCCCCCACCATGGAGGTGCCCTGTAGGGGGCTGATAACCAGCCACGCTCTGTCACAGCTCAGCTTTCACGTCCGCGTGGGGCAAGACTAGAAGCAGTAGTGTTCTGACACTAATAAAACTGTCCGGATAAGTAAAATGATGAGTCGCTTGATCCATAAAAGCCATTGCCCCTCTAGAAGAATAGCAAAGACACAGAAGTACGCTCTTGACTTATGCTTCTTTGCTGACCCTTTTTCATTATCAAAGCTTCCATCTCATTTTCTCTCTTCCATCTCTGGTCCTTGCTAATCCAGAACCAGCTGGGCTGTCTTTTGGAGCAGTCAGCAGAGCCGGAGAAGCAAATCAGGTGGTCTTTATAATGCAAAACAAAGGTGCCACTTTTAGTCCTCAATTATGTTAGCTTTGTATAGATGAATGTAGCCCCCAGGGATAGAAACCAAGATAGAAAGGACCATCAATTAAAGAAAGGAGAGGGGCAGAGAACCAGGCAGAAGAGGAGGAACGTATTTGCAGGGAATTGGAAGTTTTCCCTTAAAGTGCATTGAAATAGAAGAAGTTGAACAAAAATAAGGGTTTGCTGGTTGTGAAGCATACCAGCATAATGGGCTAGGAACAGAAATCACTGATTGACAACTCACACCAAAATAGAGCCTGGGCTCCCTGAACCTCACCTGTGTTATCCTTAAATCCCAGTGCAGGCTCTCCCCAGGGGGACCACTGCATATGCTCCATACGACTCTTGATGAAGTGGAAAACTGACTTCCAACTTTGCCTTTAAGTGGCTCTATCGTTTGTTACAGAAACTCGAGCTGTTGCATTTTGGTTGGTGTTACTAAACGAAGAATGTCTGGGTCTGCTTTTCTCAGCGACGCCAGCAGTATGTTTAGAAAAGACCTTTTTGCTCCTCTGATGGAATTCCGTGCCGTTGCCAGTTGCACACCGCACCCCTGCCTACAGAGTACTGCCAAGTATCCTGAGAGTTTGGAGACTGATAGCACGGTCTGCAGCATCCTCCCAAACCAGTTCTTTCCCTGGGTGACACTAGGTGCTGCTCTGGGGTACGCCCCTTGTACCCAGCAGGGCTGGCGGCATTAGGCCATGTTGCTGATATATTCTCTGTCTGCCGCCTTCCTCCCATCAGGACTTTGCAGGGGGTCAGATCAGGGTAAATGGGCCTTTGGGTTTCCCCCGCAGGGACCCTGGGGCTCGTGTGACCAAGGTGGGGGTGAATGGGGGAGACTGGTTCATGGGGCGGCTGCGCTTTGGGCTGGCAGCCCTGCATAGGAGCCCGTTGCTAGTTTTGGTGGTATCTGATGCCCCCCTGGAACCACAGCTCGGCTTTGCACACACTTCTGTTTAGCAGAGCTGAAGTCTTTTTAGTTACATTTCTTCAGTGCCTTGGGATAATGGAGAGTGTCCTGAATTCTGGTCCTACTTCAGCACCATGCCCCTCAACTCATCTGGATCCAGAGTTTCTAGTGACCCTCGTGAGACGCTTTCATTGCTTTAGGCTTTTTCTCTTCCCCTGCCTTTCCTTTATCCGGAGGTAAACCCACCACCAACAGACAGTGTTTAATTCCACCACTGGCACATTTTTTTCCAACCCCCTTAACAGTAATTCTGGCTTGTGCACTACCATCTCTCTTAAATACAACAAGTACCCCATGCAGCTTTTTGACTCATGGAGAATGAGGGGGGTGGTTTGGCACATAGCGCCTTCTGCCTGTTCCCTGGCTGCAGATCCCCATCGCAGCGCGGAGGCCCTGAAGCCTCTCAGGTCCCCCTGCACTTTCTGGCACACCCTTCTTACTAGGGGTGTGAGTATCTCACCAGCACGGGAAGATAAACCCTGGGTGGTTCTGGATGAACACCTGTGCAACTCTTGGGAGAGATGGCTACTACCCATGGGGCTTTTAGCTTTTGGCCTGAAATTCTTTTAATTAGAAGTAATTTTAAGGCATTTTTCATCATCAAAGACTGATCAAACTTGATTTTTGTTCCGCACCAGGATCATGTGTTGGTGATGATTGCTATTGTTTTTTTTTTTTTTAACACAGATGCAGACAGCACGAGCTAGGCTCTGCACACTTCAGGAGCCTTTGGAAATGGCTGTGTATTTGTGTTTCTCAGCTGTGTGATGTCTTTCCCTGCCAAGTGAGACATCCCAAAATCAGTGTTCCAGTTACCTGGGAAGGGATTGACAACACCTGTCAGTCCTGTGCACGGCATTTGGGTTAAAGTGGAGATTTGGTTAAATAAGGCTAAAATTTTGGACTGTCAATCGTGAGGGTATTTTGCAGAGGACCAGAGCTCCCATGGCCATAGAGAAGCTCTGTCTTGTGCCAGAGGCAGGTTAGGATGAGGGTTTCCTGGGGCTGCTGAAAACCTCCCTGAATGGCTCTCCCCTGCTTGGAGATCTACAACTATTTTCTTTGGCAGTAGCAGCTGAGATACTGCTGACAATAAAGAGAGCTGCTGTGTCCCAGTAAAATGCTAGCGACACTCCATTAAACCTGACCAAGACAGGTTTACTACTGTGTATCTCTTGGCTTTACAAGAATGTGTTAGAGAAACCATTCCATACATTGGTGGGATTATTTCACACAATGTGGAGAAGCAATAGAACTCTTTCATCAGTGGAGTTGTGGTAAATAGTCTTAGGACTAATTATTAATTACTGATAATAAGCAGGAGCACTTTCCCAGGGGAAGCTGTTAGCATAATGTGGTACTGACAAAAACTGATGTGTTTTCATAAAAGATGTGGGGTTTAGGACATCAGTCTATGATTCCCTCAGCTGTGTGGTTGTAAAATCTGCAAGGGTTATGCTACCTTGCAAAACAAATCTAAAGAAGAGAGCCTCTGGAAGATAAGGATACGGGAAATACCAGTTCCTCCAGGAGGAAAAGCTGCTGGCTTTGAATGAGAGATGGATGGGAATAAAACCCCAAACTCCTCCGGGCATCCACATGAGGTTCCAGACAATGAGGCGATGATGGTGAGGGAGCGGAACATGGCTGGCAGCAGGGATTTGCGGGACATCCCGGATTTTGCCTCCAGTTGATCCTTTATCCTCTCACCCCTCTAGTTAAAGCTCCTTAATCACAGTTTCCTCAACAAATTGCCCCTCAAAAGTAGGTTAGAGATGACCTTATAACCAGCAGCCCTACCATGGTCAAGAGAGAGAGCGTGTTGAGCAAGAGGGCACTACTTTATGGAAAAAGAAGGAAAATGCCATTTTTTCCAAACACCCCCCCACACCCCCCACACCGGCTCATTTATTCAGTATTGTAACAGAGGAAGTTGAAATAATAACAGGATTAATTATTTAATTTCTTTACGGCAGCCTCAGATGGGTTATGGCCACTTTCAGAAACAGCTTTGGAATAATCTTCCTTCTTGTTCTAGGGCAGCTCATTCAGGGAGTTGCCTTTTTCCCCTTTACCAGAGACCCCATCTCCATCCCCCCCAGTGGCTTGCAGGGAGCTTCTCACACCAACCACCGCCTGGGGAGAAGGCATTTTCCTCCCTGAGGCACCTACAAGTGGTTAACCACAGCAACAAGGTGCGGTACAGGCAGGTAAGGTGGCCGGAGGAGCCCATCCTCATCTCCTCTGGGCTGCGCAGAGTGCAAGATTTGAGCCAGTTCACCTACAGGCACATAGAGCTTAAAATGAAGCTCCTTAAGTTTTTTTAATGTCTTCAAATGGGTTCTACAACACTTCTCGCTCCCACCACTAAGCAGGTGCCTGTGAGGTTTCCAGGGCTGGTCATCCGCAGCTCGCATCTGCTTGTGCAGGCATGGGGCTGCCGAGACACCAGACCATGGAAAGAAAGTGTCTTGTAATTTAAGGAAATCCAAAAGGTCATAGAAGGAAGAAAAATAGTAATGCAATCGCAGACCTGGCTGTTTCCCAGCAAATAGGATCATTAAGAAAAGTGGAAAATAAAACAACTATTTGTGGAAAAAATTGAGACTGTGGAAGTTATTCTGATTTTCTTTCCTTCTCTGATCTTCTCTTATTTTCCTTCCCTTCCTGGTCGCTCTTGAAATAGCCACAGCACCTATTTTTTTATTAAACAGAGGAGGGCAATGCTCCCCAGAGCATCCTTCTGCATTGGTGCAGTTAGAGCTCTCAGTGATAGGAGAGCCTTTTCCCACTCTTCGTGCACGAATGCGCTGAGATTTAGGATTATTCTGGAAGCAGCTGAATAACCTACCAGGCAGTAATTGAGCATGGAGGGCCTGCTGCTCTCCCCGCTGGAATGGGGAGGCAGCTCCTTGGGTTGAGTGAATGGTATTAGCGGGATTCAGCTGAGCTTGGCAGAACTACTGGCTACAGCCCTTTCAGGTCCAGCTGCAAATAGCCCATCTGGCAACCAGCAGAACTCCCCCTCCTTAAAAGCCCCTGAGCCCTCAACCAGGCAGGTATTGCAGTCTGGCTATTTAAGATTTATTAGGCTACTGCTGTGTCTACCTTTGCAGAAGGTCTGCAGAAAATAGGAAATAAGTTCCTCTCTTTGCATTGGTCCCTTATATCGTTTTACAGGGGGCCCGAGTTTGCCCTGCTGCCAGTCAGCTGTCCTCTCTGACCACATCCTGTGATTGCTGTAGGGGACATTTTGTGGTGAAGCATCCAAATTCATCAAGAAAGCAGCTCCATGGTGCACAAAAGGCAACACTGAAATAAAGAAATGCCCTGACACACGTGTGCAGTCTGGCAGAGATGAGATCTTCCTTCCACCCCTGTCTCCCCTTCACAGTCCAGTTGCCTCATCGAAGTCTTTCTTCTGCTTGTTTTTGCTGGGAAATAGCAAAGCACAAATGATAAGATCTAAACCAAGACATGACATTTAATTTTCTATTTCATGTTATTTATTTTTCCTCCTGTGACAAATAGAATGTTCTGTTGGCTTTCCTGACAGAGTTGGAAATAGCGTGATTAAAGCTTGCAAGGTTTTAAGCATTTAAAATAGGGATTTCTCTTTAAAATCCACCCAGAGGAAGTCTGTGGGGATTGGGTGGTGCACAGGTGAAAAGCGGGTGTGGGGCTTTTCTTGCAAAATGCATCTCTTTTGTTTTGGTTCTTGTATGAGGGAGGCTGAGGGAATAAGCCTTGAGGACTAAATATGCGAATAAAGTAAGGGAACAGCAAAACTGGGAATTCCTGGTAAAAGCTTCGGCTTCCCGGTGAAAAGTTGAGTGAGCTACTTACAGCTCTGCCAGTGTTTGCTGCAGGATTTCCAAGTTGGCTCCAGCAGCAGAAACTCTGGAGGGAGCTGGAAGCGCACTGTTTTAGCACAGCTTCGTGTTTTTTTATTTTGGACTTTTTTCCCCCCTCTCAGCCAAAATTGAGCTTCAAAGAGGTGGTGTGGTGGAAGTTTGTAAATGAATGTATTTGTGAGTGGTATGAAAGGAAATGGTTTAATTTACCCGGCTTCTATAAGCTGCAAATGTAGCCACTGAAGTTTTTGCAAGCAGTAAAGTGTTTTTCTTTTTGAAGCAGTAAATTTGACTTGTGGTGGTCAAATTGAAGAGTTTTTCACTATGTGAAGCCAGCTCCGTTTTCTTTGCTGGATAGCCACTTTCCCTGGAATAGATAAACAAAAGGGTAGGTAAAACTAATATAGCTAATTAAAACATAGGCAACAGGTGTGGATTTTTTTTTTTTTTTTGGGTAAAGGATTTTCAGGTCTTTTGGAGGGTTATTAGTGTGTTTGAGGTGGTGATTACAGGAGGGGAGGGGCAAAGGGAGACACCATACCCTGCGAGTATTGTGCTTAAAAACAAAGCTGACAAAAGGCAGTACTGAACTGAGCAGATCATAGCTTGCCGGGAGGTCCTTTTTTTGGTTGACAAATGACTGCTGAGAAGCTATGCTACCTCACGGGGAGAAAAAACATTTTTAAAAGGCCTGTGGGAGACTGGCCGTGGTTTTCTTCACCTGAGGGAGTTCTCCCCAGCCCAGGCGGTAGCCGGCTGGTCCGGCTCTGTGTGTGTGGTTTCGGTACAGCGTGAGGAAAGCCTCACAAGCAGCTCCTGTTTTCTGTCATTCTGGGGACACCTCTCTTACTTCCAAGGTGTCCTGGCTGCCCAGGAAAACTCTTGGCTCATGCGCGAGGGAATGATTTTTGTTGGTCACGCTGGAGCCTGCGTGAGGGGCTGGGCTGGGTGCAGGAGGCCCGACTCAGGTTTTCCACGTGGTAGGAAACCCGCTATTTCTTCTGGGGAAGTGGCACTCGTTTTCACCAAAGACTTTTTCAGTAGAA
>NW_010271296.1:0-26594 GCF_000690775.1 Eurypyga helias
ACCCCTGTGGAACGCCGCTCGTTACTATTCTCACATCTTAATGTGATCTTTTCTGAGACTATTATTTTATTAAAGGGCTAACTATAACCATTTCATCTGTTGAAAGGGAACTGTATTTTACAGAGCTGAACAAACAGGTCACTAAATTACAGAACATTTGCAAATCCTAAGGTTATCTGATAAACACCTCACATACAGGCACATTTGTTTCCATAAGAAAATCAGTCTTTCTACTAGCAGCCGAGGAGATACACGTATGCTCTGGTTCCCTGAAGTGCACAAGAGAAAAACTTCTCTTTTACTCTGTATGTGTTGTTTGTCTGCTTTCCCGTGTGTTGTTTTTTTTGGGTTGTTTGTTTTTTTCCTGGAAAAGCAACCTCTGGGCCTTTTTCTGGTATTTGGGAAGAGGGATTGCAAACTGCGCTGGGGTTTGTGGAGAGGAGTAGTGAGGAGAAGAACAAGGTGCTTGTAAGGAGGAAGGTAAGAAGGCTGACACAGAAATCAGTAGAGTACTACAGTAAAGGGTAGAGCAAGGGTATTGAGGCAGTAACATGAGCTGGATGACCCTGTGGGTAACTGAGGAAGCCTGAATATTATAGACTCATGTCAAATGTTTTGTGAAAATTGCCCCATTTGACAATATTGAGATTCTTTCTTCATGGAAACTCATTTTTGAAGAGGGAATAGACTATTTTCGTCATTATTTTGGAAATGTTCCCTCTCCATTTGTGTTCTAATTGCATCTAGTAGTTGTTTGTACTGCCAAGATACTGCACTGTTCAAATCAATATGAATCTGTGAAGAAATCTGGAACTGTTCATTTGGTTTCCAATGGGAAGAAACCTTGACAGCACTATATGCTATACTTAATTATATAAAATCTGTGGGTTCTTTTTACTGTTTATATTAGTTGTATGCTCTTAGAAAACTTTTAAATCCTGAAATATTGCCACAGACATACAGCGTAACTCTAAGCAAATAATTTTTATCTCATAGTGCCTTGGTCTTTCATCTGTTAAGTGAGGATATTTCTACTTGATTCTTCTTGTCATTTGTCATTCCTATTTTCTGTATTCAGATTTGGATTTTTAGCTCTTTGGGATAGGAACAGCAGCTAACTACAGAAAAGTGCAGTACACATAAAGTGGAGCCCTTTGTATTGTTGGTATGGCTGGATGTTAACACAGTGCAAATACCTGATAATTCCTAGGTGATTTGTGATTATATTAAGTCTTTCCAAAGAAGACATGAGGTGAAAACAAGGGACCTAATGTTGAAAATACCTTGGGTTTTTATTGCATCTGTGCTGATTTGAATCTCTGCATGCTATACTGCCTGTACACCTAAAATGGTTATTTTATGGTTCAGGTGAAGGTGCAGCAAAAATTTCATGAGCATAATCATACTTGAAAAATATTGTCTATGCATGGCAGGATTCTCCTAACAGCTGAGCCAGGAAGATTTCTGCCACTGAAGAATCCAATTTCTTCATCCACCTTTCTCCAAAGGTATCAAAGCCAGTATCTTTTTCGTGTAGAATACTTTGTGCACTCCCAGAGGTATGCAATTCTTAAAACCTCAAAGGTTTCTGATAAACATTCAGATAACAATAAGCTTGCTAAATTCATTTTATAATCTCATTAATCTGTGACCATCTTTCCATTTCAGTTTGGAGAATGGCTGGGTATCACCATACTGAATGGCTTAGGTATTATTATCATGTTTGCTTGATTTCTTGATGTGAATAATTGTCATTATCTGTGAGGATTTATATTTTGTAGAGATTTCATGTTTTTGAAAGTTCATATTTTTATCACTCAAGATTCTGAGAAGCCAGGATATGTTTTCTTGTTCATTCTTTCCATTATTAATTAAGAAATGGTAGAGAGTTCTGTAAATATTCTTTCAGTAAACATTGTTTACTCATCTTTTACACAAAATGAGTCAAAAATTCTATAAATCACAACTTTATTACACAGTTCTTACTCATTTTCAGAGTGCTGTAAATGCTGTGTGTTGAAGATGTGCATCTGTAGCATATATTATGCCTGGAGCATGCTTCTGCTCCATCCCAAACACTTCTTGCATCTACACTGAAGAAATATTATCCTGTCACTCAGGCAAGAACTTTAAGCAAACTCATTAGCACACCAAATTTACGCCTGCACCAACAGTCGTCATCTGTTTTGAAATGTAGGCGAGTCCAAGCCATCTGCACACTGTGACAAGGATGTCCCAACTACCCTGGCAGTGGGATTACAAAACCAGTTCCAGACAGTAAGGAAAGGGCACTGCTACGAAGGAAATATGGATTTATAGTAATGATGAGGAGACACCAAACAGGTGTACACATATCCTATATTCTGGCAATGCAGAAGCTGGTTGGGACGCAGTGTGAAGGGACTTGAATCTGTGACTTTTCAGGATTAGGGTTTTTAGTCCTCAATCCAGCCCACTTGGCACACCATGGTTTATGCAGAGATAATGAGTGCTTCTGATTCTTCTGTATGCCAGACTGTTTCCTTAGCTTTTTCCTCCCCTATCCAGGAATTAATGAAACAATTTTCCTTCTTCATACCTGGCCCTAGAACAACCCTAACTGATTAGAAAAGTGACCAACCACACAGAAGGTCCTGTCCAGCTATTACAGTGTTGGGCTAAAACATTCTTGGTCTATACAGTCATCACATCATTCAGCTGTTAAATTCTTAGCAAGTCTCTAGCGAGCGTATGCAAACTGGAAATCCCAGGGGCTAGTAACATGTCCAAATCTGTGCACTTTTCAAAGGGTCAATGACAAAAATTCACTGGCCATGCCCCTTACGGTTCCAATTGCCTACTTCAGAGAATAGAAGGTGTCTGACAAACCTAATTATAAGTATCACTGCTTAATGATGATGTGAAACAAGACAGTCTATTTTGGGTTTTTTTTTGGGGGGGAAGGATTTTTAACAATGAGAAAGTGCTACCCTGCTAAAATGTTCTTTCCTCAAAAGTCATTAAGAAAATGATGACTGAAGGCTTTGAACTAAAGAGGACCAGAACTCAGTCATTGTTCAAATAAGGTAATGCCAAATAGTATAACATATAGTTAAACCTCAAGACATGTTCTTTACCTCCAGGATATTAATGACAAGTGATGAAGAGTCAGCAATCATGCATTTCCATTTACAGTATGTTCATCATTCGGAATGTGTTAAAGAAAGTGAGGGAAGGCAAATACTTATTAACTTTAATCGGTACTGCATGGCCAGACACTCTTGATTTGTGGTTCTGATTGATGTGTCTATCTCCATTCTTAAAATAGTTTTATTCATTGGGCCTTCCTTGGCAATCAAATCTCAGAAAAGTCTTGCATGTCAGCAGCAAGAGTCTAGTAGACACTATTTCTGTCAAGCAATTACAAGATTATTTCCTTTTTTACAATTTCCTCCATCCCCTCAGTTACTCAGTGACTCAAAAATGGTGTACTGTGTTGTATATATTTAAATAATGTTCTCTAGCTTTCACTTAGAATACAAAAGAATAATTAGAAACTTATTATGGGAAACATTAGTTGAAAATATAAGAAGAGCATTTTAAGTATATTGCCCCGCAGATATTGATATTGAAATAACAAATTAAATCAGTGGGACCTCTTCTCTGTTTAATTTTCAACCCAAGTAGGGTTGTGTTAAATGGTTTCTTATGTCACAGTTCTCAAAACTGATTAATTTGGGGTACATTGATTTTGATTCTTGAGACACAAGAAGGTCTGAATTTGAAAAAAATATTAAACTTACATCTCTTGAAGATCAATAGAAGCCTTCCAAGACAACCAAATATTAGTGGCACCAAAAATTTTTAGGCATTTTTCAGTAAGTGCTTGTCTATTCTGTGTTTTTGAGCTATTTTACCTGTGTTTTAATATAACAATAGTATTTACATATTGTTGTTGATGTTACCCTGAACTTTGTCTCCCACTCCAGCTGCTTGTAGTGAGAAAGTTGGGAACACAGGTGCAGTATCAGAAACTGAAAAAGTCCTTGAATTGGTACGAACACTCCTTAACACCAACTGAAAAACACCAGTGTTATCAGTACTCTTCTCAGCACAAACCGAAAACACAGCCTCATACCAGCTACTGTGAAGATTAACTGGCCCAGCTAAAACCAGTACACCTGGGAAACAAGAACATCTGGAGATTGTTACTAGACAGCTACAGAAATAAGTCAGGAAGTTTATAAATTATAGCCATAATACTATTTTATTGGCGTGAAGGATTTTCCAGTTTGAAGTATTTTATCGAGGACAAGCTTCTGAGCTGGAATTATTACACCACCATGTATTAAATCTTTTCAGATTAACTGCTTGCATGTGACGTAAAGAGGAATTCCTCAGCATCCCACAGTTCTTGGGAACAGTGCTTATATATAAGTGAAGGAGACAATTTCTATTGGCACAAATACAGACATTTTTCATCCGCACAGCTATAGTCACTGAGTGCAGGAAGAGCGAGGGTAGATATAGCCAGTCCTGCTATAAAACTGAAATGGGTAAGATGACAACCAGTGGCCACAGTCTTCTTCATATAAGCCAAAGATGTTCACATGCAATTTGAGGAGAACAGGAAACTGAAAATACTCATAGGATATGTGGCACTAGGAGGTTACTGGAGTTCTGTGGTGTTCAGAGTTTGTTGCCTTAGAACAGGTTACTGCAGGGCTTCAGTAACCATATGAGCCCTAGGTCATTTTTGTATGTTATATTGACATCTGTAGTAATAGTAATTATTATAAGAGCTAGTGCTTGCGTACGTCATGTATAGAATGTGCTGGGGAAAAGACCCTTAACAAAAAGTGTGGTAGGGTAAAAAAAGGAGAGAGAATAAAAAACATATTTCAGTTCAGGACATCAATTAACACTGATTTGCACTGGAATGCATTTGAAAGTACATGCAATATTCACATGCCAAATGAATTCATTAAAGACCAGTGTGATTACAGTGAATGTCAAATGAATTAATAACAATGGGACCTTTAAGTGTTACCATTAATTTCACAGTGTGTTGCTGTTTTATACTTATGGGCACTGAAGTTAAATGACACTCTACAGTTGCCCTAGTAGATTAATTGTGCATTAATAATCTATGGGTGGGCCAGCAATCTGGTGGGCACTTACATTTCATTGACACTTGGATACTAAAGATCATCTTCATTTCCAGTTTTCAGCCAGGAAAGTCATTTTAGCCTTAAAATAGGCTCACACCATTTCTTCTATATTTGATTAGAGTTCTTAAAGCAGTGTTGAGGTTTCTTTATTCTATATCCACATTCAAAGTTGAGCTTGATGAAAGAATTAAACCCTTCTTAGTTTTTTCTGTATATAGCCCTCTCTCTGGGAAATATGTCAGTGACTTTTGCTTGCTAGTAGGTACGTGGTCTGTTCAGAACATTTATTTTGCCAGTGTTTAAGAAATTATCTCTGCAGGACTGAGTACTTCAGTTTTCCCTTTTTTTGTTATGGTATTTAGATCTGTTAACTTTAGGAGCCTACCATTGTTAGAAATGTATGCTTTTATTCAGAGCTCAGAAAGTGCATACCAGTTTCTTTACCTAATATTTCTATATGCCCTGCCTTAGGAGGAATGGAGCTCAACTTAAGTGAGAGATGAAAAAGAGAAAACTTTTTTTCACAGACTACAAACTAATAAGTTGCATATTTCTCTTCAAGTATTGCACTTTTGTTAAAAATATCATACACAAACACATGAGTTCTTAATATAGAGGAACTGATTTCATTGTTATTAGGCCTTTATATTTCAAAAGAAAACTTTCATTGACAAATTATTCTGTCTTTTTGTTTTCTTAAGTGACACACTAATATTGTAATCTGTTGCAAGCAAGCAGATCCCAGGAACCATGTGGAGATCCATTGAAATTAAACATTTAACAGTCTGAGTCAAGATTTGGAAAGAGAGGCAGAGACAGAGGCAGAGACAGAAAGTGGTATTTTCTTACATTCAGAAGTTCTGATGAAAAGTATATTTGACCAAAATTTCATCTCATTTTTCAACGTTGATCACTTCTTCCAATATAAGGTGTTTCTTTATAAATCTTGCCTGTTTAAAAGTTTTAGATCATCATTCCTGCAATAAAACTAAATAGTATAGCATTTGAATCTGGACAGAGTTTGCAAAACTGATGTACAGGTAAATGTTGCTACATACCTGAGAGATCTCTCTTCCTCAGAGAGATAAAAACGTAAACATATAGAAGATCCGACTGTCATATGGGGAAGGGGAAAACTCTAAAACCAAGGCAATCTAACGTCAATTTTTTTTTAGGGATTTTTTTGTTTGCGTTCTTGTTTGTGCTGTAAGCCAAAAGAAAGTTAATTCATCTCAGATATACTTAGGAATCAGATATGTGCATGCAAAAACTCCTACTGTTGGCCATGACCATTCTACAGATGTCTGAAAACTCTTTTCAATAGTATTGTACAAAGGCAATTTAATCAGGCAATAATTCAGGTTTCTAGAATAGCACATTCCCACCTCCTTTGTTCATCTATAAACAAGCCAGTGTGTGCTACAAGTGGTTTAAACAAAACAGTAGTGAGTATTATGGTAGTCTTCATGAAAATTTATTATAACTAATTCAGCTGTCAGTAAGACATTCATAAAGTACATGTTTATAATATAAGTCATTAATCAAATTTACTAATTATCTAGGTATTGCATTTCTTTCTACCTCAATTTTATAAGATGAGATCCAAGCTCAGGATATATAAACAGTGAGATATTCTATTTATGTCTAACTAGAGTTGATAAATGGCCCATCAATCACATAATTTGGATTCCATCCATTAAACATTCTCTTTACATCAAGCTTCCTACAGCACTTACAGGTTCAAGAAAAGGTAGGAAATTGTTTAAGAATATTTTGAGTTAAAATTTAGGGAAAATACTGTAATACTGAAGCTCCTTCTAAATCTAGAAACGTTCAACCTGTTAAACACACTGGCTTGACTCAGAAACATTCCTAGCATGTTAACACATGCTCCTACATAAGGTTGAGCAGGTACTGCCAGTTTGTGATGATATCACACACAACATACACGCATATATACACATGCAGATTTTGGACTGAGACCGCATATGTGTGTGAGGGAAAATGAAGACAGATCATCAATCAAAACTTTTTGCATTTGAGATATTTATCATCTATACGTTGTTGTGTTTTTCATTGTATAAATCAAAAATTTATTACATAAAATTGGCAAATCACAAAGGAAAACATAAAGTCATATTTTGCACTTGTAATAGCCACAGACTCCCTGGTTTTCACCTGTTGATACCTTTTATGCTCCTACATACTCACTTTTGTGTTTGATTTAATGATTGTCACTTGTTCAGGTTTATTCCAGAAGTCGTCAGTAACAAAAAATGAATTTCAATTTCTATGGTTTCCTGTGTGTATGTATAAAAAAGACAAGAAATCAAATTTATACATGAACTCTATTTTTACTTTAAATTTTACAACACATCTGTATACCTTTAACAAAGGAATAACAGCAGTCACAAGTAGGGAGAGAAAGAAGGAAAAAGTGTGGGAGCTCCTTCACTCCCCCACTGCACAAGTCAAGGAATGAGACAGGAGATACCAGGCCAGACAGGAGCAGTGCCCCATCCACAGCCTTATGGTCGGACATGCAGCTTGTTGCTGTTGCTCATGAGCCCCCTCAGAAGCAGAACAACTGTCAGCAGAGCTACCCACATCCTGCTATCCCAGTGTAGCGATGGGGAAAGATGTTGCTTTCTCCATAAGCCAGATCTCCTGTTCCCTTGCCCAGCATAAAGGAAGCTGTTCTTACTCCCCTCTACCTTAGCAGCACTGCTTGAACTGCCTCGTTATGGAAAGAAGTCTTATTAGGCAAGATTTGTAGGCTGTGGTAAACTGACTGGTTTTATTAGGCTCAGTAGTAAAATAGTTAACACAGGGAGTTAACAAAATGCTCTACTTAAATCATTCCTACTAGAAATGTAACAGCTGTGAGGTCTGAAACAGGCATAAAAACTTTTCCTCAAAAAGTATCGTAGAGCAGCTGAATGAAAAATACCGACATCTAGGCATTCCAAATGGATACTGAGAACTTCAGGTGATGTTTTTGTTTGTATGACTTGAACATTACAGAACTTCATTGAAAACCCATCTTCTTTAATATTTCTGATACTGCTCCAGAGCTCTCCATTCGTAAGTTAGTCACCAGTCCTCTCAGAAATTGAGCAGAAGCGATAAAAGCCTTCATTAATCTTATTATTGAATATAGTATCTACTACGAGAGTTTTGATGATGTATTACAGATCTATCCATAGGGCCTCCAGCCTAATATTCTTGGAGTTGACTGTTGGTTTTCACTTCACTTACCAAAGCTCCTTCCTCTTCGTAGAGGAATCTGAAAGTCCAATCTTGGGGCTATCTTTATGGTATTCCATGTATTTCTTAAACAGAAATAGGTTCCCCCTTGCCACAGAGATGAGGATAAGGTTTTGATGGGAAGGGCTTGGGGAAATGAGTTTTCTACCCATTCTTCCATTTCATGCCACTTTTTTTATCATTTGTATACCATCCGCCTCCAGCCTCCTTGTTCATTAGCAACAGCTGTATGCCCACACATTCCCTGCATCACTGACAGGGTGACATGCTCTTTGGAAACTAAATATTGCTGTATCCTTGCTTAGAATATTAGAAGGAGTAGCAACTATCTCTTCCTCTTAGGCTGATAACAGTGGAAGAGTTCAGTCTACCCAAATTTAAGGCAATCACTGCAGAAGTACATTGCCAGTTTTGCCCTTAAAACTGGGCACAGTCTTTTCTGTTTGCCTTCTGTTCCTTCTTCTCTGACAGGTCATCTACCTCATGCTCCCTGTCCTCTTTCACAGAACGAGGACCTACCAAGTAAAATATCTGAACTGTAAGTAATGAGCAAACTGAGTATCTGGTTAAGGGTTTTCCTCTGAAGTATAGCAACTTCAGCAGTATCATCTAGACAGTTAGCAGAGATCTCAGTTAGAGTTCACCTATTCATGAAGTTTTTCACTTTTCACTAATTTTAGGTAGAGTTTTCGTTGTGGATGCTTTTTGACAAAGGGAGGGCTAGAGTGCTGTAGAGTCTTTCAAGGTCTGGCCATGAGTCATTCATTATTCCTTCTGCATACAACATGCTCGTTAAAGAAAAAAAAATTTAAAAAAAACTTCCATTGAGGTAAATGGTACAAAAGATAGAAAAAGAAGCACATTTTTTTCCTAGGATACTTAGAAAAGGTAAAAACAGTATCTGAAAAATAACCACATTAATAATTTTTTCTAAGAGTTTCAAGAAGAAATGGGATAATTCTCTGTTAAACCTTCTAGCTTGAGCTGTATGAGATCTTTCATCACATTGAACTACTACATCCTAGCAAAATGGATAAACTCAGTGCAATGTGCGTATGTTTTTTTCTTAATCTAAAATAAAACCAGTCCTTAGTTATCAGGGGGAAGGAGTGGATTAGCACAAAATCTTCTGCTTAAGAAAGTAGGATACACAGAATAAACCTGAAATTTTTATTTTTAAGTGACTGAGTGAACTGGAGAAAGAGGAACCCAAACAGGAAAAAACTTCCATCTCTTACAGTCACAAGAACAGACATGTGCAGCTCTGTTAGAATCTGGATACTCACCAGGGATCTTACTGGCTCAATGCATCAAGAAGAAATGTCTGTCAAGCTCCTACAAACTTTGCTTTCCCAAACAACTGCCATATGCCAGAACTAACAGCATAAAGACACTATGAATCAAGCGCCAGTGTTGTGAGATTTAAAGACATTTGTAGATGTTTTTAAAGAAGTTTCCATTAAATCTTGCCATTTCCTGTGTTTCCCAGGCAGGTCACAACAGCAGCAGAGTGCTCAATAATGCAAATTTAATCCTTTAGTCTTTTTGGTTTTATTATATTTTGCCATTAGAAGTTCAGGTCAGATTCTGATAACCACAACACTTTATCCTGTCCGGAAGGCATTAAGCAGACTGACACAGGGCTCCACACTGCCACAGCGCATCCTTGCTGCCAGTGCTGATTCCAATATTAAAAACAGTTCCCTGCCTGCTGCAAAGCAAGTTTCATCATTAAAAAGACACTTAAAAAAGCTGCCGCCCTCTCTCTCTCTTCACTAAATGTCTTAACGATATAAGCCTAACAGTTCTTGGGGATTGCTTTAAGCTGTAGGGTGGAAGAGTGCTTTATTCACTCCCTAGGCTTCCAGACTTCAATTCTCACAGACATCGGCTACACCTTCTTTGTGAGCCTGTGCACCAGGCAATCCATACAGAAGCACTGTGTCAAATGGTTAAATACATAAATAATGTGCAGTGGGCCTGGAGACAAAAATACTCTCCCCTTGCACCAGTGAGAAAGGTAATAGAAAAGGAAGCTTGTGCTCTGATGATACTACTACTAATGAAAAAGGCAAAGGCAGTAAGCTTGGCATGTTTGTCATCTAATATTACATCACAGCAGCTCATGATGTGATGTTAAATATGTCTGAAATCTCCTTATTTTTCTGAACCTATTTACCAGTTCTTCCCAACACAGATGGAACCCTTTCTTCCTGCACATATTAATTCATTTGTTATTTATGCACTTCTGATCTTTGTGACATTTTGTCCTTTGGCCTGCTACCAAGTCATTTTTTATACATGTTCTGAGAAAAGGTGGCCCTTGCCCTGCAGTGAGCCTCACAAATCCCTGACACACACATATGCATTTTTTATTGTTTTCACATGTTGCTTAACAGTCTGCATGATTCCTGCTTTACAGCACAGCAGATGGGTTCCTGCATAGCGGTGAAACAGATGAGATGTTCAAATCGATTGTTTTATCAACAATCAGTTGTAGATAAAAATCATTTTAATGAGAGAAATTAATGGTGTTTGCAAACATGATGTTAATTAAAGAACATAGCTTGGGCTTTTTTCCCTCCTTTTTTCCCCCTGCACACAATTTTTGTTACCCATGACATCTTTCATTATTGACTCATGCCCCAAAGAAAAGGCGATTAAAATCTGCTTTTGTTTGATGTAGCTTTTATTGAAGAAAGAAATAGATCTTTCTGAAGCTTCCTGGTGAGATGAAAGTCTAATTATCTCCACAAATGAAAGGAAAAGCTTTAATTAGGCCTGTGCTGAATCTGCGCACTGTGAATTTGTGCATTGTGATGGATGGAGCTCACATCTCCTCAGTGACTGCCGTTGAAATAATGAAGAAGGAGAAGAGGTAACCTGCTCCCATGATTCAGCTGGCAGAGCAGGCTTGGAGGTACACCTGTGTTGTGAGAGCCTGCCCAGAGCAGCTGCCACAGGCCATGTTTCTGTGCAGTGCATTCGGCTGTTTTACAGCCTCCTCCTGAGCTTTGATCTCTTTTCAGTCAGCAGGGGTCCTAACAAATCAAGCTTTTCATGTTTCACTCAGTTTCACTCTCTTTTGCTTCACCATTCATACTCGAACTCCAAAGAGGACGGATAAAATATTGTCTTTTTCTGAAGCAATTAATTGTCAGCAGCGGACATGACTGAAGTGGGCATTTTGCCTTTTGCGAGGTGCTTTAAAGTTGACTGTGGGGTAAAGGCTGCGAAAGAATCGGAAATCGCATCTAGTTATTTTGCCATATAATTAATAGGCTATTTATGTTTTTAACAAGCTTTGTGCATAACACTTCTTCTGCCTCACACTTCTTTTTTGCAATGCTGTAGTGTCTACCCAGTCCAGAAAGGTGACATTCCAGGATAGTGTTAGACTACTAATGGTCCCCAGGGAGAAATCTGAATTATGACAAATAATGCACTATCCCAGATTTTATAACATTTCTAATCTATTTTTACCATGTTGCATGCAGCTTACTCTGTCTTCATGTAGTCCACCTGATATCAGGAAGGTCAAACCACTACTTATTCACATCACTTGCAGCCAGCATATTCTTCTTCGTGAGTCATAAAGAACCTTTGACATCAAGGGCAGTCAAGGAGATTATCTCCACACCTTTCTGGACAGGATAGCAGTAAAAACAGGGAACAAGTAATTGAAGACAAAGTTAAATCAGCATCAGCTATCTAATCTTTTATTCTTTCTGTCAGTATATGCTGTGTTGTTTAGAATGTATTGCTTTAATTGTGTACCAGTCTCAGGAATTGAGGAGCTTAGCAGTCAACTGGAAACATACAGAAATAGAAGGATATGGGAGAAATGGGAATGCATCCCCTGTTGATTTGTTTATTTAAGAAAAGGAGGCATCTGAAAAAAACAGCAGTGCTGTCTTTCAAAGCAAACATTCTGGGAAGTCTTTTTGTAGGTAGATATACAGCATCTATAAAGCCTGAAATTGGTGAAAGCAAATGATGCTGATTCTGAGTAATTCAAGAAAGTGATAATACAGGTTTTAATTTAGTCTGCATGAAACAAATCTCTGCATTACAGTTCTCCTTATAAACACAGCTTTATCTCCTGCTATTCTAAAATTTTATACACTAACAAGTGACTCGCAAGCTGAAATCTTACTATGTATATTTTGTCCTTTGTTTAGAGAACTTTAAGGTAACCGGCACGTTTCTTAGTCTAAAATACCTTGATTTCTTCTTTCCACTCTCCTCCCGCCCACTCCATTTCACAGTTTCTTTGTGTAGATTTGTCTCCTTTGTTTATGCCTTTGTAAGTATCTCCCTAGTGTTAGTACTGAGTTCACAGAGCTGAAGTCAAAAACCTGCCTTATACAATATTCTAATCCTTAGGCCATCAGTGCCGACATCCAAGTCTGGTGCCCTAGAATTACAGGGATGATGGTGAATGTATAAAGGTCCCAAAGCTCAGTATTGTAGAAAAAAGCCGGGGGGAATGCTGTAACACTGGAGCGCAGGTCTGAGCTAGGGGGCACAGCCAGGGGGGAAATGAGGAGGCAGTGGAATTCTTGTTAGACTGCTGTGCAGAGATGAGGAGCAGATAGTAAATTAGGAACGAGCACTGCAAGAACACATCTGAATCAGACCCTCCAATTAACTGTTCTCTTTCCTTCTTTCAAGTTTGATTTCCTTTTAACCTTTTATTTTATTCTTTTGATCTCAGCATCTTTTTCTTCTTGTTCAAGTGAAGAGCAGTGGTGCAATAATTTTTGTTGAGGAGGTGCTTTCATTGTCAGCTCCTGTTTCCAAGCTTAGCAAGTGATGAAAAAAAAACCTGAAAATATTCATGTATGCCATCACTCAGAATATGAATCTGACCAAAATTTGAGACCTAGTACAATTTCAAATAAAAACTATTCTTCCTCTGTTTGTGACAGAGATGCCTCTATTTCTTCACAGTTGTTGAGAATCTCAGCAGAAGATTTATGGGAGGCTTTGTGTGTGTGTGTATGCACAAGCACACGTGTAGGGCAATGGAAGGTTATGAAAGAAAATATTATACAAAGCAGTAGTGTTTTGTTATTATATGCTGGGGAAGAAAAAAAAAACACCACACCATACATTTCCATGTAAAGAATCTTGTAACTTTCTCCTACACATCTCTTACTTGGACTAAGTCCAAAGTGCTACATGACTATCTCTTAGAGCTTGGGAATATGCAGCAAAGTCCCTAGGAAGGGCTATTCTGCCCTTCATATGAATGCATGAGGATCCTGTAGTACTTCAGCATTAGTAATGTTAGTGTAGTTTCCATATATCCCCTATAGAAAGCTGTAACAGCTCAGTTCTTCTCCAAGGTAAGAGCCACCTAAACCTTGTGAAGTACTTTGAGGAGCTAAATCACTGACAATCTTGTCAGCATTAAGAGAAGTGTTGTCTTTGCTCTGAGTCACCCTTCTCCCTGCTTCCAGAGACCTCTAGAAAGAAAGTACATTTTACAGGTATTCTTCTATTAGCCTCTTTCAGAAAGGGTTGAAGACCTGTGAATTCCTGTGACGAGGCATGCAGAACACATGACGTTTGGGCTTTCTCTTTGGTTTGTTGGTTGTTTTTGGTTTTTTTCCCTGAGAATTTTACTGGCTGGCTGGTGCATGCTGAGGCACAGACATGGTATTCTGAAATGATTCAGTGTTTATGATTTTGAAGTTTCCAGATTGAGATAAACACAGAAATGTTCTCCATGATATTTGAAAAGTCATGTCAGTCAGGCAAAGTCCTCGGTGGCTGGAAAAGGGAAATATTTCACCCATTTTTAAAAAGGGTAGAAAGGAATACCTTGAGAATTACCAGGGTCAGCCTTACCTCTGTGCCTGGGAAGATCATGGAACAAATCTTCCTAGAAGCTAGGAACCTGCAGCAGAGAGCAGCGGGATGTGAGAGAGACAGCAATGCAGACGCCAAGGTCAGTGCAGAAAGGCGGGAGAGGGTGCCCAGAGCAGAGGTTTCCCTGCAGCCTGTGGTGAGAGGGCCGGCTGTGCCCTGCAGCCATGGGGGGTCACGGGGGGGCAGAGACCCTCCCTGCAACCTGAGGAGGACCCCGTGATGGAGCAGGTGGATGCACCTGAAGAGCTGGTGACTCCATGGGAAGCCCTTACTGGAGTCTTTCCTTGTATTTTCTCCTCTCTGGTGTGGAGGAGTGAGTGAGTGGCCACATGGTGCTTAGATGGCAGCTGGGCCTAAACCATGACACAGCTCAGTGTCCAGATGAGTGACAAGTGGTGTCCCTCAAGGGTCTGTACTGAGACCAGAACTGTTAAATGTCTTCATCAATGCCATAGTGTCATTCAATGCACCCTCAGCAGATGACACCAAGCCGAGCGGTACAGTTGACATGCCTGAGGGATGGAATGCTATCAAGAGGGATGTGGGCAACCTCAAGAAGTGGGCCCATGTGAACTTCATGCAGATCCTGCACCTGTTTCAGGGGAACGCCCAGTAAAAATACACGCTGGGGGATGAAGGGATTGAGAGCAACCCTCCCGAGAAGGACTTGGGGGTACTAGTTAATGAAAAACTGAATGTGAGCCAGCACTGTGCACTGGCAGCCCAGAAAGCCAACCGTATCCTGGCCTCTATCAGAAGCATGGCCAGCAAGTCGAGGGTGGGGATTCTCCCCCTCTACTCCACTCTCGTGAGACCCCAACTGCAGTACTGTGTCCAGCTCTGGAGCCCTCAGTAAAGAAAGACATGGACCTGCTGGAGCGGTTCCAAAGGAGGGCCACAAAAATGATCAGAGGGCTGGAGCTCCTCTGCTATGAACAGAGGCTGAGAGAGTTGGGCTTGTTCAGCCTAAAGAAGACATGGCTCTGGGGAGACCTTATTAGAACATTTCAATACTTGAAGGGGACTTGTAAGAAAAATGAGGACAAACGTTTTAGCAGGGCTTGGTACAATAGGAAAAGTGGCAATGGTTTAAAACTACAAGAGGGTAGATTTAGACTAGATATAAGGAAGAAATTGTTTACAATGAAGGTGGTCTAACACTGGAACAGGGGAACAGGTGGCTCTGGGGAGACCTTATTAGAACATTTCAATACTTGAAGGGGACTTGTAAGAAAAATGAGGACAAACGTTTTAGCAGGGCTTGGTACAATAGGAAAAGTGGCAATGGTTTAAAACTACAAGAGGGTAGATTTAGACTAGATATAAGGAAGAAATTGTTTACAATGAAGGTGGTCTAACACTGGAACAGGGGAACAGGTTATCTGGAGAGATGATAGATGCCCTATCCCTGGAAACATTCAAGGTCAGCTTGGACAGGGTTCTGAGCAACCTGATCTAATTGATGATGTCCCTGCTCATTGCAGGGGCTTGGAGTAGATGATCTTTAAATGTCCCAATTCAAACTACTTTTTGAAACTGTGATTCAGCAGCTTTTCTATGAGGATCTGAGAAAATGTTGAAAGCCTTACTGGTGTCGAGGTAGACAATATCTCTCTGCTCATCTACCAGGCCAGTCATTTCATCATAGAAGGTTGTCAAGCATGACTTCCCCTTGGTGAAGCCATGCTGACTACTCCTGATGATTTTCTTGTCTTCATGTGTCTGGAAGAGGTCTCCAGGATTAGTTAATTCATCAGGTCCTCAGGGATTGATGTGAGGCTTATTGACCTATAGTTCCCGGAATCCTCCTTGTCCTTCTTGAAGATATGAGTGGCATTTACTTTCCTCCAGTGTTCAGGCAGTTCTCCTAATCTCCATGATCGATCAAAGATTATTGAGAGTGGTCTCACAGTGACATCTGCCACCTGGCTCAGCACTCATGGGTTCATCCCTTCAGGGCCCCCATTCAGTTTGCTTAAGTATTGCCTAAGTTGATCCTCTTCCACCAAGGATACATCTTCCATGGTCCAGATTTTCCTCATTGTCCCTTGGACCTAGGATTTCTGAAGGATGGTCTTGCTTGTAAAGACTGAGGCAAAGAAAGCATTCTTTACCTCAAACTCTTGTATGCACTCTGTAACCTTAAGCAGCAGGCCTGCCTTTTTCTTAGGCTTCCTTTTTTCACTTATGTACTTATAGAATCCCTTCTTGTTGTCTTTGACATCCCTGAACAGATTCAATTCCATTTGGAATTACTGTATACTAATAAAATCTTACATGCTAGGAAATCTTACAGCATTACTTAAATGGAGTAATTTTAGCTACTGGAGTGAAGAGGAAACACTGAGATATAACCAAGGTTATGTTAAACACATGTTGGTGTTTTTAAAAGGGGCGGGGGCATAGGGACGGCTATGATCTTAGGGATGTAGCGTCGACCTGAAGTGTGATTGTTGCAACTTCCTTGAAAGCAAGTGTATATTGTAGAAACCGTGGTGTTTTGAAATGTCGCTGGTCTGATAACTATGAGATTCAAGGTACTGCAAAGGAATACACCAGTTTTTCTTTACTTCTCCAGCAAATTATTACTCTCCCATTTTCTGTATATTAAATTACAGACACATCAATGTTATTCTGGAGTTTATGAGCCTATATTAATATATTCTATAAATAATTTAGGACATATTTAGTTATAGGACATATTTAGTCATAAGACTTCCAGTATAAGATGGAATTCTGTGAAGCTGTTCCTTTCATATTGAAATAACAAAATAACTAAATTGAAACTGTAGAGAAAATAAAATTAAATTCTCTGTATATTCTTCTTTCAAGCTATTGTCTCATTTACACTTTATACTCTGGCATTTTCCAGATTGCCTCACAGGTAGGAATATAAAAGTATGGCTCCAACACCACCAAGATTTAAAGATGTTGTTGAGCTAAATCTAAGCAGTAGGAAACACACCATATTGAAGTTTCTAGAGATTTTGTACTTCTGATAGTCACACTTCAAAGCGCTCCCAGTTCAGGGTTTTCTAAAGAAGCAGAAGGTTTCCAATCTGGAATGAAAATGACTTCTTACTGAATTCCAAATAAATGCTGTAGATGTTCACCTCATATAACCCTGATATTTTGGTCCTATTGTCAACATTCTAACATGCTGTTGCACTTTATCCTCTACTTGGCATGGAATTAGGCAAACTATATTTTTTGTTCATATTGTCATTATACAGATAAGTCTGGAGCTCAGTAAAAAGTGAGGTAACTTTGTAGTAGAGAGCCATAAAACTAGGGGTATTATATTTATCAAGAAGACCAAGTAAGATAATGAAAGAAAACCTTTAATCAGTTGTCATTATTCTCTGAGGGCTAACAGGATTCATAGGCTTTGAAATCTTGGTATTCAAAAGTTCACCGAGGTACCAATATATGTAGGATTTGAAAACAAATAATTTAAGTCAATCCAAAGTTCCATTTTCTTGAGAATAATCATTTCTTCTGAAACCTAAAAACTGGCCTAGTGATCTGCCATTTTTTATTAATATTTTATATAGTCCTTTTTTCTTCAACCATGTATTTTATCACAAATTATTTTTTAAGAAGAAAGAATACCTCATACAGAACACACCCCAGTCCCACTAGTTTCAGGAGTCTTCAGGATGGAACAGATACAACCCACATCATTTCTCATGGCACTATGATATTACAGAGAACTGGTTTCTTTCTCACAACTGCCAGCTGCTGCATGAGAACTGAAGGGCTTCTCAGAATCCCTTAACCTTATGTTTCCTTATCTGCAGTTCAGTTTCATGCCTGATTTCCCAGAATTTGCTTAACATTTTCAGAAGGACGTCACTCACCCACTAGTTGTAGCTGGATTTGGATTCATAACTCTTCTGAAAAGAGAAGTGATATGATTCTCCATACCCACCAACGCATGATATTGTCAGATGATAAATATTCTTCTCATCAAGACATGATGGGAGGACTCAGTTCTTCCATCTACCGGAAAACTCTGAACCAAATTAAGGATGAACATTCTGGATGCTCTTTCACAAAGATAAAAAATGGGACTAGCCATCTGGCACCACTTGAGGCTCTTTAAACACAGAGAATTTTTGCTGCAGAAAGTATAGCTGTCTTCTGAAGCCTTGTAAGGATCTGTTTGGGGTTTTTTGTTGTGAAGTTTTTTGGTTTTCTTTTTAATGGATTTATATCATATATCTGCATTTTATGCCAGCAGAAACTTACTGGGGGTTTCTACTTTACAAGATCCTTGATGCCCTGTTAGTGCACCTGCTCCATATTGCAGAGGGGCAATCAGCAAGGGCTCAGCTGTACTTGTTATTGCCTCCCCAATTGCAGCTGACACATGTGTGGACTACAATCATGCTGGGATCCCTCAGCATCTACCCCATGCTGGGAATAGTTGCTCTGTCTTTGTTTAAGGCACCAGCTTTGACCTATTGTATCTAGGAAGAGCTGATTAGTGGTCATTTCTGGGTTCATGTTGAGTTGGTAGTTAAGATTTCAGTGGGAACCAGTGTTTCATTCAGGGGAATGTCTTAGAAAGCTGAAAAACACTGCTGTCTACAGGGTTTGAAACCATGCCCTTTTTGGTGCACCGTTGCAGAGTTGAAAAGTCATAACTGTAAAGTAAGCTGAGCTGACTATCACAAACTTACTATTTTTATTCCCTCTATGGCTGAAAACAGGCCCTCTTTAATGTCAAGTTTTGTTGCAAATAAACATATTATTTCACTTTTAAGACTGGAAAACAATGTATGTACTGTAGTTCTGGAGAATACTAAGTAGACCAAGGAATAACTGTAAGCCTGTGACTAAAGAGGTTGCCATAGCAAGTAGTTTGTGCTAACCAGGAGCTGCTGGAGGTCGTGTTTGAGATATCATGCAAATTGCAAACTCAAAAACACAGACTATGAAATAATAATTAATTACATTTGCACTTTGATTAAAGATTAAATCTCAGTTAAAAAAACCCAATCCTGTATTTATATTGCCTGATATAATTAGGCAGTCTCCTAAATGGCCAATCTTAGAACTGCCTATTGTGTCCTAGCAAACCTGTGGGAGAGCCTGACTTGTGTTTAGCAATCATGTTTTTGTGTTCATCAGATAAAATCATTTTAAAACAATATGGGAGGGGCAGTCCTTATCTTTAAGGCAACTGTTGGATAATTGACCTCCTTTAGCATTTAATTTCTCAAGTCTCTAGGAAGCTTGATTTTGAACATCAAAGAGGTACCTGTGGAAAAAACTGTTCCAGACTGGTGAGTAAACAAATTAGAGTTAATAGGGTCATTAGCTTTTGTGGTAAAATTTCAAACTGGGTATTCCTCACTAAGGAATGTAAATGTCAATGTTTTTAAGTCTTCTAAAATATAATTAGGCATGGAACTTGAATACAAATGTTACATATGCTATTAACAAACAATGTTTTCCATACTCTGGGCATTACTTTATTAACATTTGGGTATCTGTTGTTCTGGCCCTACGCATTGCTTGACAGACAATTAGAGCAAAAAAAGTACATATCTGCTTAGTCAATAATACACTGTAAATATTAAGGATGCTGTATATTCTGTATCATATAGAACATGCTAGCTAGTAACATCTGTGGCTCTGTTTAACTCTTAGATCTCTATGTAGACTATGAGAGCTTTAAAAAGAAACAAACACACACACCCAAAAAAACCCAAACCAGCCAAACAAACAAAAACCCCCAACCAACCAACACCCCTCCCCCCCACCCAAAAAAAAAAAAAAACACCACCACAAAAAACCAAACACAAAACATCAACTTACATTTCCTCATCTGAATGATGGATGATCTTTTCATCCCTACTTTCTCTTGGCTCTATGGCCACATAAAGGGATAATTGCTGATTGAATTTGAAACAGAGAATGCAACAAATTCAATTCCTACATCCTCTCATTTCACTTCTTGCACAATACTGAAGCCTTTTATTCAATTATCCTTGCATATGGTAATAGAAATACTGCTCCCTTTCTTCCACCAAACTCTGACAAGTTCTTAGTCCAGCCACATTTCTACACCTTTTTCCACATACCTACTTGCAGCCTATGCACTCTCTCATATCCATTTCTCCTGAAATTCTTGCTGCTTACCCTGTCCAGCAACAGCAAACTCCTGGAACTGAGGGTTGTCAGAGCAAGTTCCCTTTCTCACTTTGTAAAGATAGGAAATTTAAAACTGTGGGGTCTGTTCTAACTCTAGGAGCTCAGTACTCAGCAATGTCTTCTTCTGAATCAAGAAAATTAGCTGCTGCTACAAGAGTCCTCATTTAAACAGGTAGAGAGGTAATTTTTCTCATAAGGATGTAGTGATATCAGGTCAGTATAACCATTTATGGAATACAGACTGGTGGATTAACTAGCAACACCACAAATGTATTTAGCATAAAAGGAAATAAAATATTTGCTAGAAGTGCCAAAGGAGAATTGCAGAAAATATTTAGACTGGAAAAGTGCAGATGGGCAAGCACATCCAGGGGTAAATCACCTCCTCCCTGTGAAAACTGATTTGTACCAGCAGGGTCTGAGTGAGTGCTACAGTGAATTCTACCAAAAAAAGGGGGACGGTGGGGGAGAAGAGTAAGGCATTTTAAATAATTGATCATAGCTGTATCTGTGGTTACAAGTATTGGATTCTTAAGTCATTAGCCTGAAGGAGCAAAGACTTTAAAAAATATTAACTCTCCTCACTATATATATAATCATGAAGTTTAAGATTTTTCCCCATTTGGCTGTCGTAAATCATTTTGTTGTAATAATCTTGTGTAGTGGGCTGATGTAATCCTTTAGTCTCCCATTCTCCCTCAATACCAACAATTTCTTTTACTTAAGTAACACCAATAAAAGTGAAAAAAATCTGAAATGCTTTTTATGTAATGTGGATCGTGTTTAAGTGATGTTTCGAAAAAAATCCTTGTCCATTAGAAGGAAGCTTTTAGGACTAGGCAAGTTGTTATGACTGAGTTATTTGCAGAGTGATTTTAGTACTGTTTGCTATTGGTCTGTAACAATGTGCCTCAAATAAAAATCTTTAGTTTACCTTTGTAAGAGTATCCTGTAGAGTTTTATAAGCATTCATTTTTAAATAACCATTACTTTTATTTCAACCTCCTACAGTGTTTTTGGTAGAATGTTAGTATTTTCACACAATATTAATTTATTTCCCACTCTGATCCAGAGTATTAGATGGGTATGACTGTCTCCATTTCACTAACTTACTAATTTTATTCATGGAGGCAACACAATCTCTAGTCAAGAGCACGTAATCTATCTATGACAATTCCAGGATCATATGCAGGTCTTCTGATCTTGCTTTCTCTGTATATTGAAGGGTAAGTCCCATTTAACCTGACTTAAGTCACACAAAAGTTAGACATACGGTCTTCCTTCTCTTGTCAAGTTCCAGACAAGCACCTCCAGAGGATACATCATCCTGTCATAAAACTTCAAGTAAAGTTTGGCAAGACAAATCATGATAAAAGTCTATTTTCCCTTTCACTAACCTGGGCAGTTGAGAAGGTAAATGCTCCTGCACTGCTCCATGAAAATGTTTCATGGTCCAGTATGTCTTGCCCATGGATGTAGCAAGGGAATGAGGCTCTTGCTACTAGTATACTGATTTTTCATCCTTTCACTGATATCTTGACTGTGAAGTCTTCTAAAAAAACCCTTCCCTTCCTTATTTTAGAATTGCTGAAATTACACCACTCATCTGAATATAGTTGCAATGCCACTTTCAATATTTCAAGTAAAAGCAAATATAAACAGAATAAACATCCAAATCTTCGATTTGGATGGGTGAAAAAGTACATTTCTAAGATTTTTGTTAAATTTTAAATAAGATGTTTATTTAATACCTTTGTCTTTATTTTAATTACTTTTCACGTAGTGAAGGAGTAGGTACAAGTAAATATTTGTTTCTTCAAAACTAAGCACAAAATAGAATTACATGGATTGACATACCTGTCACATCCTCTCTGCACGATAGGCCCTGGCCTTAGCCAACACAGGATGTACTTCTGAAAACATCCTGAACTATTCAATAGAAACTAAAGGCATAATGCCAGATGAAATGAATTCCAATAACTGTTAAAATTTAATACACAAAAAGACCTCTTTTGTTCAACTTGTTACAAGCTGTAGAGTTCCATAGCAAGCTGGAATGTTTTAATCATACATAAATGAGTCAAGTAATGTTATAAAGAATGTAACTTTCTCTTGCAATTTTTAACCTATTCCCAAATGTATTTCATGGCTTTTTCTTTCCCATACCATTCTTGATGCCTATCTGAGGCATTATGTCAGACCAGACTAGAAAGCTCTGACACCAGAGTGTGAAGAGGTGCTATTCCATATCTTCAGCACATCATCCGTAGGGTAGGCTGACACATATAATCAGGAGAGGTGGTCTTGCATTAACCTTTTCGACTCTTGGAGGATAAAATGATAATGAAACAACAAAAACATAGTAAGGCAAGGAAAGCACAACCCTTGTGGTTATGGCCAAGAATGTGGGGGAGTGGGGTGGTGGAAAATCTTTTTCAATCAAGCATTACCAATTCAAATAATAAAAAGATTAGATAGAAATGTAAATAGATGTAAACCCAGATGTGCATCTGAAGATAACACCTAGAACAGGAGTCTGTTAAGGACAGCAGCTGGTTAAGTTTGTTCTTATGACTGGCTACCACTTGGCACACAAACAGCTTTCCCACAAGAATATTAAAAATGTAATTACTTGGTGACTTGATTCAGCTGACATCCTTAGGGAGAGTCATTCAGACAAGCAACTGAAACCCCAGAATCTAACAGTTATAAACAACTACAAGATTTGATGTTTGGCTTAATGCTGCCTTTGCCAAGGCAGGATATGCATAACAACAACCTACAACGCCTGATATTATGTCGTGGTGGCAAAAAGGAGAAAGTACTCATCCACCTTCTGTGGCTTTATGATCTGATTTTTTGGCATGTTTCTACCAGTGAGAAACTACTTCTCCACAACAGGCCCATTACAGCTCCTAGTAATAAGGCAAAATGTGAAGATCAAATATTTGGTGGAATGACAGAGCAGATTGCTCAAAAGGCATGGATAAAAAAGCAGTCACAACTAAATTTGTATATACTGAGTTAAAGGCAAATAAGAATTTGGCTACAATGGAATTCACCCCTGGAAAGCTGTGATAGTATCGGCTAGCTCAAAAAAGACAAGAGTTAAATAAAATTGCATAGGCAAAATACTATTTCTCAAAAGCTGCATGTTGCAAAAATGATGTAATTTTAATAGCTTTCCTTTGTTTTGTCACATTGACAATCTGAGCACACCAAAGATTGCATTTATACTGAACCTACGTCAGTGTATTTTGAACGCTAAAGCCCTGGGCATCTCAAAAAGATTTCAAGCTTTCTCTTTTTTTTAACTGAATTAAAGTTACACTGTAAATTAATATTAAAAAATCAATCTTCATTAATTATTCGTTAAAGTGATGTCTGCACATTCGTATACTTTAATCTTCATTAACATGTAGCAAAGCAAATATCCCAGAGGATGTGCTGCCTGTGCTGCCATGTTTTACTCATGTCTCTCTGGATTTCTTAACAGCTCAGAAAATAGGCTTCTTCAATAGGAAGATGTGCCACCAGGGCCTTTTATATGAATGCTTCAGATCCAATCAAAAGGCACAGCCTGAGCAGCCCTGGGCCAAAGCAAGATTCAACTGTTTAAGTCTCTGACCGTGGTGATACGCCGCTTGAGTGCTGCTACAGCACTCAAGTTATGTCCTGTAGGACTTACGGTGAATTACATTCGTGTGTGCCTGTTGTAAAGCACCAGCTTTTCTTATGCCAAGTGGGTTTTGGTTTGTTTTTTATTACTACTTCATATGAAAATCATAACACCATGTCACTTACTACTTTCAGCAACAGTATCTCAGATAAATGTCATAAACAGTTTTAATATTTACTTGCCACACATCACCCAAACCATGTATGTATTGCTGGATTACATATAACAGTAGTTTGACGTTGTTGCTTATAACACTTTGAAGTAATTGATTCAAGAGGAAGGAAATATGTATGACAAGCCATATAATGAAAGGAAATAAAGGCTGTGAAGTATCTTTTCATTCTTCAGAAAAAAAGCTGGCACCTAAACAATAGATATAAAATTCTTGATATTAATAAAGAGTACTGTACTGCAGAAGCAGATTTTGAAAACTGAAGTAGGCACACTGTTCAAGCTTAATTATCTTTCCTCTTATGGATAACTGATATGGGAAGACGTACAGCATGCCCACTCAGAATGTCACACAGGCTGAATAGCCTACATAAAAGTGTAATGTGGTTGACACCCATCCAAATGCTCTGTTCAGATTTCGTCATGTTGAACCTGTGTTTTTTAAGGTACATGGGAACTCTGCAGACTGTAGTCACCAATTCTGACTTTTTACTTCTCTGACATGCTGACTGAAATACATGTACTCAGTCTGCTGAGATTCCAGATCCTGCAAAGCTGGGATTTTTTCTGACCTCTGGGTGCAATCCATCACTTCCTGTGTAACTTAATAGAGACTTTCCAGAGTTAACAAGCTTTGTGATCACTCTGATTTTATAGCTCACATCTTCAGAGATGTTAGTGGAAAGAAGGAGAGATTTGAGCGTTGATAAGCTCCAGAGAATTTATAAAAAAATATTTCACTTTAGTTCTGTCATGGTTTAAACCCCACTAGAAATTAAGTACCACACAACTGCTCACCCACCTCCTCCCCCCTCACTCCAGTGGAGGAGGAGAGCTGGAGGAAAAGACAAGGAAGCTTGTGGGCTGAGATAAAAACAATTTATTCATTAAATATCTATTAATAATACTGATAATAATAGTAGCAATACTAATAATACTAACAATACTACTAATACAATACTACTAATCATATGTAATGAAAAATAATTGAAAGTAAAATAAATTATACAATTGCTCACCACCCGCCAACCGATACCCAGCCAGGTCCTGAGTAGTAAGAGCCAGAGACTGAGAGTGATTGCAGCAGAGTCAGAGCAAGCCCATGAGCAAGAGCAAGAATGAGAAAAACAGTTAACCAACAACAGTGGCCCTCAGACCATCCCCAACGTACATAATGAGCATGATGTTCTATGGAATGAAATACTCATTTGGTCAGTTTGGGTTGGCGGTCTGAACTCTGTGTACCCTCCCACGGCTTGTAGTGAGAAAGTTTGGAACACAGGTGCAGTATCAGAAGCTGAGAGAGACCTTGATTTGGTTCAAAAACTCCTTACCAACAACTAACACCAGTGTTACCAATAATCTTCTCAGGGCAAATCCAAAACTTTGCCCCATAATAGCTATTTTGAAGAAAATTAACTCTGTTCCAACTAAAACCAGCACAGTTCATATAAGTAATACAGACATGTCATGAAAATTATGAACACCTAATAGTAAACACTTTCCTACTCAGGTTTCCTTCTTTTCTTAAGAATTTTGCATTTAAAATCATATTCCTTTAAGGAACTCAGAACTCCTTTCTTCTACTTGGCTTCTCCAAACATAAGCACTATTCAAATTTATAATTTCCATTTTCATTTGCCTAGTGAATACCTAATCAGTTTTATTAGATAATCAATGCTTTTGTTTATCCCAGTCACATTTAAAATCCATTGATAGGTCAACCCAACAGCTGTTTAATTGCTTTGGCCATGCTCTGCATCATATCTATTTATTTCTGGTGCAAAAATGGTGAAACAACGTGACATTGCTATGATTAGCAGAGAAAGTAGCAGAGATGCTACTTTCCGTTTTTAAAAAGTCTCTTAGAAGAAGTAAACCCATGGATGACAATTTTACAAGATTAAATGTGCAAATTGAGTCACAAATATTACTTCATAAAAGTAAAAATAGAGCTGTGTCAGGTTCTCCATGCAACGTAGCTCTATGGCAGTTCTCTTCCCTGCAGGATACTGTTTACTCTTTAATGTATCAAAAAATGGGGGGAGTTGGGGTGATTGCTTTTTAACTTTAGCAGTGATTGTAATTTTACATCAGTATGTGTCCTGTAAAATCTGTAGTAATAACGATAAGCACATTTCTAGGTTGCAAACATAAACAAACTGTAGTACCATACTCATTCGCCCTCTGAGGAAGTGCAGACTACACTATTGGGCGGTGAGGTGGATTGGGAACTGGCTAAAGGAAAGAGCTCAGAGAGATATGGTCAAGGGGGCAGAGTCTAGTTG
>NW_010271297.1:0-18521 GCF_000690775.1 Eurypyga helias
CCCTTCCAACCCAAACTACTCCATGGTTCTATGAAAATAACTGAAAATTTTGGTGAGTGGGGAGAGAAATATTATAATGTGTACTACAAAACAAGCAAAAAAGCCCCACACAAAAGTGCCCCACTACTGCCAAATGCTTGCTTGTTAGCTTACGCCATTGAATTGTCACACTAGCCTTTTGCTGGCATGTTATTGCAGTCACCCTGTCACAAACAGATTGTATAACACCTAGGTGCCCCTGCAGAGGAAACACTGTTCTGAGAGTTGGGAACTAGGATGCACTCATTCTTCGGCTCCTGTCCTTCTTCTGACTTGGGCAAGGTAACTGTCATCAGCTAAATGACCACTACATTAGGGAAACTATTTTTCTATTAGAAAATTAGGATATTCATTAACAGGCAGCTTACCATCCTCAAATTTCAAGTGCTATTTCTAAAACCCATGTAGCATACAAATTCTGAAAGCCAGGTAAAGAAAAAACCTTAGTGCAAAACCACAGGGACTTTGTACTATAGCTTCTAACCAACAATGGGAGGTCTGATTTTATACAAGTATTCTCACTGCATTGAGTAGCAGGGCAGCATTTTGCTTGAAAGACATGGTTGATCCTCACTGAAAGCTGACCACGTCAGACTGAAATAAGTTTTCAAAATTTATGAAATTGTCATCACCATATGGTAGCTAATGCCAACTGATTAAACTGAGGCACAAAGAACAAGAAGCTTTTCCAGGATAATAGAACAATATAGCAATTAACAAAAAGCTGAAATTCTGAACTGGACACTGCTCGCTCTGAGAGAGCCAAAAATTCTGTCCCCACATAATGTGACTCTTAGCACTTTAGCCAGAAAAAGATAGAAAGAAGATAAAGAAAGTAAGAAGAAAAGTCCCATCAACCCACCACTTCATTATTTCATTATAACAATGATTCATACAGTATTTTAAGTAACTATGAACTGACATACCATATTCCAAGGATTACAGCAAGCTCTTCTGCACACAAATCAGGTAAATGGTACTGATCAGCATCTGCTAATTTTATCTCATTAAGCACTGTATCATCATTTAAATCATAATTCTGTTGGAGAAGAAAAAATATTTTAAAACAGATAGGAACAGTAGAAGAGAAAATGATTCCCTCAAAACATGAAAAAAATACACACTTGCTTAAAAAAAGATAATACAAACATCAGAAAACAATAAAATGGAAAGTAATTTACCATGATTATGATAGGATAATTAACTAACAGACTAATGTAGTACAGGAAACCATCATCCAAACCACTTTTACTCCAGGTATACTGCTTATCGTGCAGAAAGAACAGCATTCAGAGCAACTTCAAGGTTACCTGAATACCAATTTTCTACTTAATTAAGGGCTAAAGGAGATTTTTCCTTTTCAAATTGTTGCGTATATTATCATTGACAATTTCCTCCTCTGTTATACATAATCTGTTTCAGCTTGCCTGTGTAATGTTAAATGCTATCCTAACATGCAGGTTTTCAGGTCAATGACCATGCATCTCTGAGAATGTATGGATTTATTTTAAGTATCAGCGGAGTGCAAGCAAGTAAAGCATGCCTTGTGCCAGTTCAGTTGAATTCCTTAGGCAGGGAAGTGCTCCTCCTCTTCCTTTTTTTAAAAGGAGTTATGCGCCCATTGAGCTAGCACCTCCCGACGCTGTGCTCTGGTAAAGGCAAGAAGGGGTATTCTGAAAAGGTTTGCTCCTGGACAAGTACTTGTGACTTCCCATCAAATCTCCTCTAGAACAAGTTGTTTAACTTTTAAAAACAAGTATGCTACCTGAAGTTCACTGTCTGCCATTCACCTTGAGTGAAGTAATATAATCTGTGGCTGAAAAGTATGAACTGCTATGCGCACAGAATTTGTGTTTGTTTGAAAACAACAAAAGATTCTTTTGGCTGCAAGCAAGAAGGGGGTAGCTGGAATATTGTTTCTCCTTCCCCTGGGGAAGAAAACCCAAACGAAACAAAAAGAAATTTTTCAACCAGTTATTGTACTACTGGTTTTTAGCCATCAGTAGTATTGTTGATAAGTTATTAAAAAGACAAAATGGATTTCTAGTAACAGTTTTTTGAACTTCCTATTAATTTCCCTTCAAAGTCCTAATATCAGCGGTTTCCAGTGAGTATCTTCCCATGGTAAGGTCAAAATGAGGGTCCACAGAAGAAGAAAAAGCCAGCAGGAGTGCTTTAAGGTGGGTTATATGCATTCATCACCAGTATTTTATCACTGTATATGAAAGTAAACTGATTTGTCAGAGAATGTGAAAGCAAGTTTATTTTATTTTAAGGGGATAATGGAGATATTCCCATTCTTAAAGGCATATTTAATACCATCATTTTCTTCTCTTACTACATTAGCATATATAAGGGGATTAACTACCACTTCCAGATTAAAATCATTTTAGAACAGACCACTACGCTAGTATACTGATACCACCTCATTAGATGTAACATAAATTATAATTTATGTTACAAGACATGTAGTTAAAGATTTCCAGCTTCTGGTCTACATAAACTTTAAAATCTATCTTGTATAAACAGTACTAATTGCTTTAACTTCACTATGAATACTGATCATTTGAACTGTAACACAAGTGTATGCTGGAGTTTTAAAGCATGACTTCCATTACTAGATTTAAAAACAAATCCCTCATTCCCCAAAATACAAGACCAGCTCTGAATTTTTTACAACTAGTCAAACTATTTTAACATACCATTTTCAGAACAAGAGTCCTTATGCATCACCTCAAGCCTGAGGTTTCCCTCTCACAGAAGCATTGTCAGCTTAACTGAACGTGTGCTTTCAGATCAGTTATGCTGAAGAAAGCTGACCTGCGAGCAAAGCTTTGAATTTACAACCTCAAATATTTATTTTGAAATGCAAACAGTTTTCCTTCTAGTGCCATCTGAGATAACATAACTCCCCAGCACCAGGGGGAAGCAGGAAGCGCTTGACCAGGTATGAGCCCAGCCAGTTACCAGTCCAACAATCAGCCACGTTGATATATTGGTTGTATTTTTACTGGAATTCAATTACGGACTGCTTAATTGCAGAACAACTTGTTCAGTCATCTTACTGAACAACAATAGCAGGAGAACTTTAAGACCATAGAAGTAAGCGCTCCAAAACAGGAGATGAAAACTAGGTGTGACCAAAGTCAGCGTGGCCTTAATACCTACTGGCACAGTTCATGATTCTCTTAGGGAATTTTCCACTCATACAGGATTCCTATCTTTAGGCAGTAGAGTATTTTCCTACATCTGCAAATGGCAGATGTAAAATAAGAACACTGGAGAGGGGGAGAAAATTCTCCTATAATTTTGCAGCATGGTCACAGGCCTCTCAGCTTTCCATATGCATGTTAATTCTGTGGAGATTCCCAGTACCTCTCAAGACTCAGCTTCTATGCAATTTCCATGAATAGTCTTTTAAAAGTATACAAGATATGTCAAGCATCTGGCCTAAACTTAGGAAGAGATGCAATGATGCTGTCGGTAGTTTTTGGCAGATGGAGAATAACATTAACTCCAATTTTAGCTAAAAGCACTCGAAGGCTTTTAGCTAAAAGCACTCAAGGCTGACAAATCTGAGACCTGACCTGGAAGAAGAAACACTTGTATTCACTGTTAAAGTTAACAGTTATAAATTACATAAAGTAATGTAGTATTTTGACACCACATTATCAATAAAGCCATGCTAGAAAAAGGGCAAAACACCCAAGACACTAATTGGTAATTCAACACACACATGAATTGGAGTCTAGTCAAGCCTGGTCTAATACCTGTGACAGGACACACACATGATGTTAATAAAATGCCTGAACTTGAAATACCTCAGATCTTCCTCCAAGCAGCACATGGTTTAAATAATACTTATTTTCTAGTATTTCTGACACACAAAAAGCAGAAATGTAAGGTTTTGGGGTATTTTAGTTTTGTGGGGTTGGTTTGTTCGTTTTAAGAAAAAAAACCCAGAAAGCCTAACTTTCCTTAATAGGCAGCCTGAGTAGGACAAAGTAGCCAAAACCTCTCAAGTCTTTCTAGCATCACATTTTCACTTTTGAGAAAGAGTGAACATGCTTAACTTCTCTAGCATTATTTTCAAGACACATTCAGTCAAATTTTAGTAGGAAAGTGTGGATAACATAAGCATGACTAAATTTTAAAGGTTCCAAATATCCCAAATTCTCTTTCACAAACTCTTCTCTAAACTTAGTTCAGCAACTTCGGATCTGTTCACTTAAAAGGACATATGAATATAGTATTTTGTTAGCAAGGGTAACGTATTTCATCCCATATTACATGCACAGTCCAAAAGACTGCTTCCATTTTTATTGAAACAATGTCATAATTTTATTCCAAACTAAAGTCCTTATCAGATATAGACTACATGGGCAAATTCTTCAAGAAGTTGTGAATAACTGGAAAAGTATTCATAAAACAATGCATCATATCATGAATTTCTACTTAAGTTAGACTCGAAGACTACAACTAAGTCTGACGCTCAAGTGGCCTGCCCCAAGCTCTCACTATCCTAAAATTGGTTGCTATACACAGTTCTCTCCTAGGCCCAACTTGTGACATATATGTAAGCAATCTCCAATCAAATACAATACTAAGGACATACTAATGGGCAAAGATAAGTTACAACAGTCTCCTAAGATGTCTGTATGCTAAATTTAGAACTAGAAATGTACTGTCAAATTATTTTGCTTAAGATCCCTGCTTGACCTGGAGGTTATGGAAAAACATAACTTTTCTTTGTAAAGGCTCTCCAACCTGAAGAATAATCCTGGACCATAATGCCTCAATTGATCTCTGGCTTCTGTAGCAAGTTCAAATAACTAACTTCCATCCAGAACTTCTCCTCATGAAGGAAAAATGCCATCCCAAACCAATTCAGTGGTTGCTGGGCAATTTATAACAGAAGTCCTCACGCACACCCTTAAGAGCAGCAGGACCAAGTCACATAATTCATGCCAGTAGGATACCAAGACCTACTTCCTATCTTCACACAGTTACTAAACATGTCTGTCAGTCCTCAGGAATCTGTGCATTTCTGAAATGTCTTGCAGGCTATTTTGAAAATCTGTCTCTCACCTGTTTTCCTAACTCCATCATTCTTAGTCACTAGAAATTAATCCAAAAACTGTAGAAGATCATATTTGCAAACATGGTTAGTTGTGTGGCCACATCTGTCTTGCAGACAGTAATATGTTGGTTTACCCCATGTTCTTTTATATTAGGCCAACGACTGCCCCACATCGTTTCCAAGAGCTCTCAGAAATCATAAGTTTCTCTTAGGCACCACACATTTTTCCCTTGCAGACACCCAAGAAAAGCTTCAGAACACCTTCATTTTAAGAAATTAAAGGCATTCTTCTCAAATACATACCATTGTTAAGTTTTCTAGAGGTGTTGGAGCTGGACTCAGTTCACTGTAAGGAAGGACGAATTCATCTGTTCTTTGGACATCCAAAATAAGCTGTGCAACATATTTTTCCTGAAATCGTGTTCTCTTCCCCAAAGCACCTAGAAAAAGTCAATGAGAGTTTATATTCATGAATACTAAAACCAATAATCCCACCATATACTAGAAAGTTGCTCACATAAAAGCACAATAGAGAGAGAAATACCTTGAGAATGAACCTATGAAATTCAGCAGTGGTTTAACTCTGCATGATCTCTTGGAAGTGAGCTACCTGTGCTCTCACTGCTAGCTACGACACACAAGGGAATACATATTCCAAATATACAAACATGGCTAGATAGGTCTTGCAAATCCACTTTTGGGCATATACCCCACAACCCACCATACTGTCTCTTGAAAATTCATCATCATCAGGTTTCACCAGTTCCCTACTTATTCCCTAGCAACAAACCAGAAACAACAGTTCTATTTATCTGCCAAAAGTTAATGACAACATGGAGACATGTAGGCAAATGAAAATCCCGTACTATCTTACAGGCCATCATTTTACATATTTCAAATCTTTATTTGAAGACTTAGGTCTATGAAGATCACAGGCGTGACGTTACCATAACATGGCACATAAGATACCGTAAAAGTAACATGGGAGAGCATGAAACAGCAAACCAATGAAGGCTGTCTACTGAGTTAATCAGTACTCAGCATGCACAATGTGAGATTCCTTTCAGTGTTGTTTATTCAATTCCTTATTGGACCCTCAGACAATTTTTACTAGTTTTTAGAGTGGCAATTGACATTTAGACCTAACTGAAAAGAACAACATGTTTTTTCTTCCTCTGTTAGCAACCTTGTCTGCACGCTGTAATCAGAGAAATTGTACCACAGTTTCAGGACAGTAACTTAGAATAACAGAATCCTAACCACAGGCAAAATGAAGCTAAAAATTACTCTAAGATTTGGAGGTTTGCTTGCTTATTATTACTGTGATGTAATGCTCAGATAACGTGAACTGTGAAAGTCCAATATCAGAAATGGAGGACTGAATGCTGAAGCACTGTTGCTTTTGCAGAATCAATTAATTTCTTAATTTTATTATCATTTTGAAAACTTTGCAGTACATAAAATCTAAAGATGTTCATGTGCCAAAAAGGCCTGAGGATGAGACCATTGTCAGTAAGAATCAGGTGGCACAAGCACTGAAGTAGCAGTCACTCCTCTTTTTTGGCTGGAAAGAGAGCAGTAGGGAAGCCAGAAGTTAAACTGATTTCTCCTCGCCAACCACCCCTATTAATGGGAAAGCCCTGCGTTAAGGGCTTATGAAGAAATGAAAAAGCTTCTAAAAATATCACTTTAAAATGGCATGGCACACTGCAAAGAAAAAACTCACACACAAAGAAATACTGGGTAATGATTTATAACCATTTTATGTGGTAGTACTAAATTCTCAATTTTAATAATGCTTGAAAACCCTTATGCTGTAATTCACTTCCTGTTATGTCTTACTGCTTAAACAGCTAAATAAGACACTTGCAAAGTTACATTGGTTACCAATAAATTTACTTGCTACCACTCACAAACTGATTTGTTTACACTGTGAGATGCACACACCCGCTCACCCTTTTTTTAAAGCAAAGAATACCTTGCTATTACAGGGACAAAACGATCCTTTTTATTTGGAAAATACAGATCACATATGTTTAAGCTGAGGGGAAATCTGCTTGCTTTATACCACCGTATATCCTCACAAAAGAATGGGAATCTACATAGAGACTTGACTTTCTGTTCCACCTTAAAAGTTCCCAGGGGTGCACTACTGGGCATGAAAACAATAAGCAGGCACTATGCAGATCTCAAGAGTTCAGCATTGTTAATCTCTCAGATCTGTTGATCTTAAATTTATTTTGGACTACAATCCTTCTAATATGCAATATTTATATTCAAGAATATAAATATAAATTTCTGTTGCACTGGTAATTGTTTTGTGGTGTTATTGACGGTTGTGATTCATTGTGAGGGGCATAAGGATGCTTTTTAATAAACAATGAATACAGCACAGACCTGGATTAATGGGGCCTTATAAAGTACATAAGCCAAAACAAGTATGATGTATTCACACACTCCTAAAATAACTTTGAAAAACAATGGTTCTAAATTTTAAGAGCAGCATACATTTTCATGCCATAATAAAATGTTCAACAAGTATTACAGCCATTAAAGAATAAAAACCTCTTAAAACCCTTTCCTAAAAAGGAAATTCATTCCAAAAGCCTTAACAATGTCTTTGCCAGAGGTTGAAGTTTTACATTAAAGCGAAGTCTTTTTTGATGATGTAACATTCTTTCCATTTAGCCAAAACATGCATGTCAAATGAATTTGTCTAGAATGCCAACAATTCCCACATGTTCTCTTCAGTTCATTTACCTTAAGGTTAGACATCCTTCATAACTACTCTAATAGATTTATGGAGATAAACCACAGAACTTACGGAGTTTCACAGCATTTTCCCAAGAGACTATCACCACAATCTCTTTCTGGGACTAGCATAACCCTTGGTGAAGTAATCAAAAATACAAATAACTCTGCTGCATTCAAACTCTCTCCTCCCCCGCCCCAAAGAAGAGTTTTCTTCCTATGTTAGATTTAAAGAAATTATTCATCCAAAATCTAAAGACCTCCTTTAAAAGAAAAAAAACACCAAAACCAAAAAAACCCACCCAACATGTAAGCTGTAAGTTAAGGAGTATCAGTGAATAGGCATCTGTCACTTTGATTTTACTTGTTCTTACTTAATTAAATTTTCATAGCTTGAGTATCATCACAGACACTGATATTTTTAATAAAAAGACAAATATAGTTTAATTTTAAACAAAACTACCTTACTATCTCAAGTTTGCAGTATATGTCACACATGGATCACATCACACATACAGTACATGCTGCCCATCGGAAAAAAGGGTAGGACCAATTGAAACGCACAGAATGCCTTCAAACACGTATACAGACACTTCTCCTATCTTTTAAGGAGATCCCATTTAATGTAATCAATCCACAGTTACACAAAAACATTCTGCAACAAGATTTTCATTACATATTTTTCAGAGTAAATGTTTAAAACCTTTGAAAAAGTCCACAAAAATGTTGTGGTTTGCCTGCTTGTTTGTTTTAAATTAAAATATTAGACTGACTCAGGCTGTATAAGCAGGGGGAGCTGCAGCTCCAACCTAAATACAAAGGACCAGCTAGCCGTGTGACATACAGCAGTGCAACAGGCAAGAGGGCTGCAAGCTTCAGTCGCTCAGTCCTTTCCACTAGTAAGTCTATAGAAAAACTAACTAAAGTTTTTTACAATTCTACTCAGGCACAATCAAAAATTCTCACACAGAAGAGGGGTGCTTTTTATGCCATTTTGATTACACAGCAGGACCACCTAGACCAAACAGTCCTATATCTACACATGTAATTTTAAATGAAATTACAAGTGCAGCGATCTCATCTGCCTGACTCAAAAAAATAGGTTTTGAAAGGATAATTATAAAGCCTCCATAGTGATTGATTTCTTGATATTTCTGTTCATCAGAAATTTGTCTTTTCTACTTGTTTCCTGTGGTAACAGTCCTGGAGGTGACTTTTAAATGCTATTTACATGGAGTAGATCTAGGCTAGTGGCATAAAAGGTAAAGACTGCATCAAATCATCACCTTTATAAGTGTCTCCAAACAACAAAAAAAAATCATCATGACACGCAACTACTTTTGAGTCACGTAATAGACAACTAGCACTAGACTTTATATGAAACACGAGAAGGTATATACCACTACAGCTGCTCAGACACCCATATTAGGGATGATACTGTACCTAGCTGGTATATTTCCCTTCCCTTTTCCAAGCAATGCTAATTCTTAGAAGACAAAAACATCCTACCCGTTAAAAGTCAAGATTTTTCAAAATAATAGTTCTTTTTACTTGGATATGTAAAAAACCCCCAAGAAATCATAGCTTAGATTGGTTGGACCAATCATCCTCACAGACTGTACAAGCAAAACTTACCTGTTAGATTAATCTGCAGTTTCGTTATGTCTTTAGCTGTACTGAAGCACTGCTTAGCTTTTTTATACTCATAGTAATACAGAAATGTATAGGCACACTCCAGGTGGAACTGAACTGCTAAGTGCCAGCTTTCTCCGCCTGTGAACAAAGCTTCTGCTTCTGACACTGTAAATTAAGAAAAAAAGCTATGAGCATGCAGTCCAGGAGAATGATATTTTGTAAACACATTTAAAACACCAGGAGAGAAATTCTGTTATGCTTAAAGCAGACCTGTTGTTCTTTATACACCTCCACACATTTAAAAATCCAGTTAGTTTATCAAGATATGCACTATTTAAAGTATTTTTCCAGTTTTATATCTAAGGATTACTACTAGGCCAAATAAAAGTTTAACTTTCTCTTACATTTTACAGCAAAGCAGAACTGGGATACGTTACTCATTCAGGGAGTAAACAACTAACTGTCTTGGACCTGCTAAAGAACATAGGAACTCAGAACAGAGGGTACTGAAGTAACAGACTCCTTAAGTAGCTGGCTTCAAATGAGAAAGTTTCACCAGAGGACTGAGCACTGAATGGGAACTTGGGACTCTGAAGAGCTTTGGGTTTGGGTTTTTTTTTTTGTTTATGTATGGGTGTGTTGTGGGGTTTTTTTACAATATCTGTTTTTCTGAGTGATAATAGTCATGTTCTCCTTCTGAACAGGAGAAAATTCCTTTGGAAACAAATCTGAAATCTTTAGGACTGAAGACTCGATATCTTTTCATCCAGCACAGAAGCATCTGTATTTAAGTTTTATCTATCAAAATACAGTAAATGACAAAATAATATTCTTGCATAGTAAAATATAGACCATTAAGTTGCAAACAACTCATGTGAATTATTCTTAAATGGACGTGGGCTTTTTTGCTTTGGGCTTTACTGACATAATAGAATTCTTCCAAAGCTCCCAGCATCACAGTACCTAAGACGACTGGTACTCAAGATTAACATAGATGCTGTATTACTTAACGGATGCTTAATTTTTCAAACATGCTTTATTAAGGTAAGTAAAAAGTCTTATTATATGAAAAACTAATATTAACAAGGATTTTTAAAACATTGTTATGACTTTCAAATTTAGAGATTGGCAGGCAATTCTAGCCTAAACAGGCTTTGTTTGAACCTCCTAGGCTGCTTTTTTTTTTTTGAGTACTTGTTAGTTGTCAAAATCTTTCAATTAATACAGAAAGCTGCAAAGTCTGAACATACTTTTACACAGCTAGAAAAGAAGCAAATATTACAATATTCTTAATTTAATTCAGTAAATAAGAATTTGCATGGATGAAGCCTGTCTGGTAATTTAACTTTTTTCCAAGTCTGAACTTAGATGTTTTAATCAAAGAAAAGCTGTAATTTAAAATATTACGCCAATGCTTTTCAACTCAATTAGGATAGAGGATGCAGCAGTTACAACCTAATCCTTGAATAAAAACCCTAAAGAGACTACAGCTATTTAAAACCAAAGTCCGTGCACTATAATTACTGCTTTTAACCCAAGCCCTATTTCAAACACATTACTTCAAAGCTGAGAAAGTCAGCTGAATGTTAACCTCACATTTAAGTACTGTATACTCTTCAATAAGAAACAATCTGAGGTTTTAAAGTTTTGGTTCATATTTATCATTCCACATATTCTTTTTTTAAAAGAGAGAATAATGCCCATAGGACCATAAAACATCTGCCCTTCTAACAAAACCTTAACACTTCTTTTAAAACTCTGTTTACAAAAAAACAGGTTCAGTAAATTACTTGGGACATCTGCCATCATTACATGCTTTTCACACTCTACATATACATAATGCCACTCTGATGGTTTCCCAAAGGGCAAAAACCATATTTACATGAGGAAAAAGTAAAATGGGGTTTTCTGTGAGGTATTATTAAAAGCATTCAAAAATTCACTGAGCTTTTTATACAAATACGAACAGATTTGCACTGACCCCTTATCATAGTTTGAGCCACTAAATCCTGAACAGCCAGTGTCAGTGCAACAAAGCTTACAAGATACTGAATGTGCAGGTACGCATATGGAAACCACACAAGCTTCCCTTTTGCAACTTGCAAACTGAATGATTTTGATCCAATTACAAAGAAAAAAAACGTGTTATAGTCTATAATCATACATTACTTGTTGATTTTTCCACAGCTAACAAGTTTCAATTATCTGAATATCAAATTACTTGTGCTAAAACAATCTATACTATAAGAAACTAAAGCGATACACTGAGAAACGGTCTTACCACTCCCTATCTAAATAGCATTTACTTACAGTGCTAATCACAACATTTGTTAAGTTAAGGCATTCAAGACTTCAAGCAGCTTTGTGGAAAGCTTCACATCATTACTGGTATTGATGTAGCTGCACAAAAGCACCGATGTCCCAAACTAAGACATCTCATCTCTCCAGCATCCCATACCATGTTTGGCACAAGGCCAGATTGATAGGAAACTGCACTGAGCACTGTTAGCTTTGCAGAACAGCTGCTTCAGAACAGCAGAGAACCCCTGCAGTTGTCTTCTGTTCAGGTGGTGATGCTGACCTTACACTTAAGAACAACCCATTTCAAATAGAAAAGATTATTTCTCCTTGTGAAGGTCTTTTTCTCTAGTCATTACGACAAAGTTTTCTAGTCAAGTTGACACAGAACAAGCAAGTGGGTTTTTCACACCCTAAACAAAGACTATTTTAAAGGTTTATTAAGTATTTGTTTCATGGAATATGAGGTACATGTTTGAAATACCAGATGAGTTTGAATATAAAGTAAATAAACTGTTAGAGGCAGCAAAACCTAAAACAGTTACAAAAAGTGCTACAGATTTCTCTGTTACAGATTTTGTCCACTTAAGAGAACCTCAAAGTGGAGAATGCAGAGTACATGAACGCGAAGTTTAACATAACATTTAGTCAAACAAGATTTTCAGTACTTGAATACAACTGCAAAACCACTGTCACACCTCAATGTCTTTGACACTGGGCATCTAGGGAACACATATACTCAAAACTACAAAAAATTACCTAGAAGTAAGAAAGTTAAGCACCTCTATGCAACTTTGGTTTTAAAATGGCTGAGTAGTTGAGAGATTAGCTTTTACAACCTATCGTGGAAGTCACATTTGAAGGAATTTTTATTTTCAGCACAAGCATTTAAACAGGCTAAACTTGTAAGACTAACTCCACTACATGACCAACACCCATTTTTGAAGGGGAACTCAATTGGCTATAATTTAATTTGGAAATTAAAAATGTAACTTAGATTTCATTCTTTGCAACTGTTGAAGTTTAACCCCCATTCCCAGTCTTTAGCCTATAAATTAAGATGCCAACAAGTTTATCATGATATGCTTAAATTACAGCTGTAAATTACTCTGTAATACGTGCATCACATCAGTGACACTTCCAGCTTTCCAAGAACTAAAAATTTTAAATTCAGATTAAGTAGAATTTAAAGTTGATTCCCACATCTGTGCAGGATAACTCTAGAAGTTAGTTCAAAATTCCCTAATAAAATATAAAAAAATACAAATAGCATTTTACATCAGTTGCACTAAAACCCTTCCACTTCCGTACTTGTAGTATTCACTAAGAGCATTAAGTCAGTTGCTTCTTCACTGCACATGACCCAATAAAATCCCCTGCCTAATTGCATTAGTGTATTAACACCTTTGTTACTTCTTTGTGAATTCTTCAAAGACCAAAACCCACTTCATATTTTACATATAATTTGCATGTCCTGAACCTACATATGGTTCAGATCAAAAAGCTCCATTAATGAATGGTAGGACAGAAGAAACTTGATTGCCACCTTTGTCAAAATAAAACATACATGACAACTCATCTCTAAAGGTAATGCAAAATTTCTTAAATATACCTGGTTGGAAATTTCAGGTTTGTGAAGTTAAATAACGAATCTTTACCTGACTAACTAGTGAGGGGCAAATGTACATAAAAGCTTGCCTTCTTTCTCCAGCTTTAGCAGTTGCTGCAGCAAATGATATTACCAGTCTATATAAGAGTTTGTTCCTCTTAAAAAAAAATCCCAAGCAACATAATTACATTTGTAATTTTAACTTTATACCTTATACTTATGTAAGGATCAATATATGTATTACATAATTTAGTTTTAATGCTGTCTGTTTGCTCTGCATATAATGCAGAGAAGTAACAAGTCTCAAAACTTAGGTGGGGATAAAGAAAGAGGAAAAAATTTGTCTCCCCCTGAAGATACAGAACAAGGACATTCCCCTTCTCAAAAACAAGCTCAGTTAAATAAGGAATGAAAACTGTACAGAATGGCTTTAAGTGACCTTGTCACAAGTTAACAGTGTGAAGCATGGGGAAACAAACCGTTTGTCTGCAATCACATATTGCCATTTTCAACTTAAAGTCTGGAAAATAGCGTGTGCCATACAAGTCCATGTCAGTTTAAGTGAATTCTGTTTCCTCTCTACTTTCTGTTGTTACATAAGCATCTGATAAGCATCATGTTGTGAGAGCTGTGTCTACAAATTCCTCTCCCCCACAGTATCTTACAACTGATGCTGTAAGGCAATAAACTGAGTAAGTAGAAACATACCTTGTTTTATACAGGCCTGGGCAAGGGTAAAGAGCTCAGGTGATCTCTCCTCTAACAACTGCTGGTGAATATTCACACATCTTAGAGTCCACCAAGATAAGGTCTGAAAGAAAATATGGATACCTGAAGTTAACAACAAGTCTAGGCCCTTTTAAAAAACAAACAAACAAATAAATAAATGGCTTTAAAATGTAGAATTTGTAATCTATTTGATTCTAATTACTAAAAAAAATATAAACCCAAGCAAAATAGCTGGTTTATATTAAAAGCGAGCACTACCCTAGCATAAAGAGGAACATACTCAAGCAGCTCTACAGTGCTCTAAGAGTTTGATGGGCTTTTCCTCTTTTAATATCTCTTGCCGCCCTTTGAACCATGCAAATCTTCAGGACCACAAAAAACCCTCTGTGAATAGGAGATAAGAGAAATACCTGTGTGTGCTTATTTTGGAGTACCACTTGCTACTCTGATTTCATACCTTCAAATTCTTGTAACAGAAAGACAAATAAAATCCCTGTCTCCTAATCACCTTTTTTTGTGTCACTCATGATTTAAATAGATAGCCATGATCTCACTCCTCAATAATCTTTCCAGCCTGAAGAGTCCTAGACTATTTAGTTGCTTTTTGTATGGAAGTAGTTCAGTATTTCGGATCAACCTGCATTGCCCTTCTATGCAATTTTTCCTGTTCTGTTTTAATCTTTTTATTTCTTCAGGTGGGGATAGAAAGGAGACCAAGAGAGGTGGAAGAGGACCAGAACTGCTCATGAGAACACCTTACAGTCACAACTGAAAGTATTAATGTTTGTATTTAGAATTTCAGAAGGGCAAATACCTTACTGAACTAAGGAATTTTTCTTTAGCAGAGCTGATTCATGCTAGGAAATACCTGATTTTAGAAAGCTGTGTACACAAAACATCAGCATATCTGATCCCTCTCTAGCTGTCCCAGCTGGAAATGCATGGAAAAGCTAAATGATAACATAATATTCTACTTCTCAAAATTATACTTAAGATACTTAAGATCTGTGAACATAGGGCATACCTCTACACAGGCTCTGATGATTACTAGTAATCATCATTATTATAATGATGATAATCATTATATATAATATAATAATCAACATTATTCTGCTACCGTTAGCATGCCAATCCTTTTCTGTGGAACAGATGTTCATGCTTCTGAGAGGCACCCATCCTCTGAACAGGTATGCTTACAGACTGACCTGAGGGCTGTACCCTATTCAAACAAAAACATCTAAACCAATCACATGTTGTCGACTGATGTCCCTAGAAAAGGAACCATCAAAAAGAACAGCATCTATTTCAAAAACCAATGAAAGACGACTTTTAATATCAACCTGAACAGAGTGAAAGCACACAAACAGACTCTGTGAAAAAGGTCAAATGTCAGTATTTCATCACTTATTTAGAAACCTAATGGCAATTTAAGTGAAAAGTTTCAAATTACTTCCGTTTAGCTTTATATAATGAAGTATTCATTTTCCCACAGAACTGAGTATCCAGCTTAGTGATACAATTTCCTGAGGCCTGATGTTTGCTACTCAGAAATGTTAGAATCAGAGAAAACATATTTATAAAGTTTCAGACAAGCCAGCTGAGCTTCGTAGAATATTCTATCAGCAGTGTTAGTTTTCTGGGAGCCAAATTAAGAATTTTTGGATGATTTTTAAGCACTTAAACTTTCATGTACAATAGCATTTTTTAGTAAAACATCTATGGCTTAATTAATGCCTTAGATAATACATTTCAGACTATTTTACCCTGTGTAAATTTTTTTGTACTAATCAAAGAAGCAAAGGTACTTAGAGAATTCCTTTGAATCAAGCTGAAATGAGAAAAATGGCAAGCTTTAATTGCTACGTTGACCTGTTGATGAAAGTAGTTTTTATCAGTTGCTGCCTTTGAACTACTGTCCAAACTTGATGTAGCCACAAGTAATTGAATCTCCACTGTGTAGAAAAAGGCCCCCCATTATTTCAGTCTGAGGGGAGGCAGCAAAGGAATTCTCTATACCAGGTACATTTTCTGCCTCCCTGACTGACCCGATTGCTGAAATTCAACAGCACTCATCTGTGAAAAACAGGGAAAATGATGGAGGAGCTTGGCTTCCAAAAATGGTGTACAGCCAACATCTCCCACACAGTTTAATTCATCACTCATACAAAGACCCAGCTGGGAATGGATGCTGTCAGCCAAGCATAAAGAGGGACCATGTGGCGTTTTGATCTTCAGCCAAATTCTGTTCAACTGGAATGAAATAAAGAGAAGTTGCTGCTGTTAAAAGTCCTCCTGTTCCAGAGTCCTGCTACCAACCAGCCTGCTGCTAAACTACAAAGAAGGTAGCAACGAAAACCCTCCCAAGAAGAGGTTCATCATGTTTTCTTGTTTTTAATGTACAAGGAAAACAGAGAATGGATGCTTGCAGAAGAGGTAGAGGACAATGACAAAAGAAAAAAGGACTTCCTTAGCATTTAGAACTCATGGCTTAGAATTAATACAGTAATAGTATCCCAAAGCTTGTTAGAAAGAACATACTATACGTATCATGCATTATAGGGCATTCACCCCAGCCATCCCTCAAATAATGTCACAAAGTATGTGTCTATTTTTAAAAGCTGCCTCCTATATAGTTCTACTTTTTCCAAGTAATGAAGGCATCTTTCTCATCTTCTGGGAAGACAGTGAGAAAATAGCTTATCTTTAAGAAAAACATTCGTGTTTTATTGTAATCACTCTATCTGAACTCCTCCTGAGAACTACAAAAAAAGAAATGGAAGTTATACTGATTCAATGAGGGATAAAGAGAAAAGAATGAGAAAACCAATTAATGAGTAGCTGGCAGTCAATCATTAGTCACATATTTCTTACCTGAATAGATGTAAGTTTGCGTCTTGAATTCACAAGGATTATCCTGGCTATAAGAAGCAAAATAGGATGAGACATCAAGATATAGACTGATTCACCATCTAGAACCAGCATCTTCAGAACAGCTGCATGCAGCATCTTTGGCTGAAAGAAAAATGAAAAACCAACAAGTTCCAGGAAATGTAAGTTTATAAACAAATAGTGTAGTATAGAATTAGGAAAATAACTATAGGTGCATATAAGGAAAAATTCTATTTGAAACATTAAAAGTTTCTGGGTGTCTCAACCTTTTATCAAGTCATGGTGAATTCTTCCTCGTTTCTTGCTATCCTGATACAACATATCAACATGATCTGAAAGACTCCGATTTCCTCCCACCTGAAATGCATATGTACAGTCAATGCTATCTCCAAACACACTCCAGTAATGTAATACTTTCCATTATCTCAGGAGAAAAGTTTCTGTTAAATCCATGCCATTCAATTTGTAATCGCAGCAATAAAATTACTTGTTAATTAAATTAACACTATAGCACTCAAATACACTAGATATTCCTCCAGTGATGTCAAATGTGTTATCTTCCTCTTTCCCCAGAGGGAGCATTCTGGCTGGAGTGGCATAAGGGCAGGTATATTAGAGACATTCTTTCCTTTGTCCAACAAGTAAAAAATTCTCTCTGCTTCGGATGCTTTCTTGCATGATGTTCCCTCCAGTAACTCTTTTACTTAATGGGCTTGAGGTAGGTTTCCAGAGATTCTGTCTCTCAGTGGTGACTGTCAGGTGACAGTCACCTATTCTTCTCTCCCTTTTACTGCAGTCATAGAATCATAGAATGGTTAGGGTTGGAAGGGACCTTAAAGATCATCTAGTTCCACCCCCCCTGCCATGGGCAGGGACCCCTTCCACTAGACCAGGTTGCTCAAAGCCTCATCGAGCCTGGCCTTGAACACTTCCAGGGATGGGGCATCCACAGCTTCTCTGGGCAACCTGTTCCAGTGCCTCACCACCCTCTCCGGGCAGAACTTATTCCTGATATCTAATCTAAACCTCCCTGTTTTCAATTTGTACCTGTTACCCCTTGTCCTATCACTACAGGCTCTTGTAAATAGTCCTCTCCCAGTACCCTTGTAGGCCCCTTCAGGTACTGGAAGGCTGCAATGAGGTCTCCTCGGAGCCTCCTCTTCTCCAGGCTGAACAAGCCCAATTCTTGCAGCCTTTCGTCATAGGAGAGGTGCTCCAGCCCTCTGATCATCTTCGTGGCCTCCTCTGGACTCGCTCCAAGTGGTCAATATCCTTCTGATATTGAGGGCTCCACAGTTGGACACAGCACTCCAGGTGGGGTCTCAAATGCAATGAAAGCATTCAAGCAGTTTATCTTCAGACTTTGGGATATATTAGTCCACCAGTTTATTCCAGGTTCTCATATGGCTGGTTTCCTTTGCAAACTAAAGAAAGTAGGGCTTTTGTTGTCACTTGGTATGAAAGAGGCAAGAAAAGGGAATGGAAGGGAAA
>NW_010271297.1:18535-22683 GCF_000690775.1 Eurypyga helias
AGTGTGCGTTGAAGTCGCCTGCCTGTGAAAGATTCTTGTTCAATCTACACAACCAGGATAGTTATTTGAATCACATTTCAGCTTTTTAAACTAAACAAATAATGTAATTCCTAAATTATTTGAAACTCTCTTCAATACCTTTCCCCAAGGGTTATATTAAAGACAAAACTTCTTAAGCCACATTATTCTCCTAGTTCACTTTCAAATGACTGGGTAATCTTTGGGCTTTTTCTCCTTAGGTTTGTTAAATATTTATGTTGCATTAACACCGAAAATATTTTTACTTTGTAGACAATGACTTGGGACTTTAAATTATTTATTCAAAGTGGAATTCTTGCATGACATCACTGCAGTCATTTTAATCCCACTGTGGGAAACAAAGTTTACAATAATCTGACAAACCACTTGAGAATAAAGGAAAAACTGCCAAGTGGAAGTATATCATACCCCTTACACCTCTAGTGATTCAGAAAGGAACAGCCTTACCAATGTCTCTACTCTGATTTTGAGAGGGGAAAGTCATCATTCAGTACTTGTAAAGACTCATTTTTAAAATACGCATATATAGTAGAAGATAATATATTTTCAGTTTAACTTAAATGTTTTTCTGTCTGTTTCTTTTTGATTCTTTCTATAATCAAAGCAGACAGCCCTTAAAATACTCAGTGGGAAAGCAAAGAACCATAAGATTTGTCACAGAACCATTTTCTAAAATAGCCTTGCTATGCTATAGTAATCTACAATAGTTTAAGCACTGTGGCAACCAATTAATCTCAAATGCACGTTTCAAACCCTTTCACTGGAAAGCTCAGTCCAGCTAATGTAACACTACAAGGAATGTAATGAGGGAGGAATAAGGGAGAGATGATATGTCGTAGCCTTGACAATAAGCCAAGAAGCGTCAGAGCCAAAGAATTGCTGTCTTCTATTTTAACAGATCCATGTTCTTTTCCATGAAACAAATACCATACAGGAAAGCAGATATCCTTTTCTTCTAGCTGAGAAAGCCTAAACCAACATTCCTTCTTCTAGCTTCTACTCTAAAACTGCATAATTAGTGTAGAATTCTAACAACAGAATTTATTGCCCTGAGGTAGTCTTTAGGATGAGAGAAAAGCTACGTTCAAAAAAAAAGTATTTCATTACAATGCCTGCTGATGGGAAGTAATGAATCAAATCTTTATTTTGCTTTGCTTGTGCATGTGGCTTTTGCTTTACTTACTGAACTGTCTATCTCAACTCATGAGTTTTCTCACTTTTACCCTTCTGATTCTCTCGCGCATCCCACTCGGGGGGAGGGAGTGAGCGGCTGTGTGGTGCTCAGTTGCCGATTGAGGTTAAACTGTGACAGGTTGGTAACCTCAGTAAATCATCCATTATTCTGGAAGATAGATCACCTTAGCTTTGCCAAATGGCAAATTGTTGCACAGTAGTCTTTGTACTGTTCAAAATCTGAGAACCTCAGTGTATAAGGCTTCCTTATTTGATAGTTTGTTTGTTTCTCCCCTGACCCTCCATTTTTTTAATTAACTTCCCAAGTCTTTAGTCTGCCTTTTTCTACCTCTGTGTATGTCTGCACTTACCTGTTTTAAGATTATGGGGAAGGATCCCCAAGACTGAGAAAGACCTGCTGAAATGTCAGGAAGGCTAGTTCAGTGCACTATACAACAGTAAAAGCATACTAAAAGTTCACTTTACCTCTAATCATTATTGTTAGCAAGAAAAGGACATGAAGCTTCTAAACTAAAATTCTCATACTCTCTATTGTCAGAGCTATTGAATGTGAATGGGACAAATACAACAATGGAAAATTATTGTAACTCAGGATTTGAGCTGCATGTTAGGGGAATTACTATTGCAGGAAACCCTTGTTGCTAGCCAGACTAGGAGTTCATTGCAATGTTAAACCCTATAACCTGGCCTACAGGGACCAGGGGTGGAGATCAAAATGGAAATACCTGCAAGTTGTTGTAAGCCATGATTTGAGTTGCATGTTATAGGAATTACTGTAGCAGGAACCACCTGAACCATTCTTGTAAGGACAAGCCTTACAAGAAGCAGTGCAAGTGCAGCAGTGACCCAGCCTGAACTGGCTTTAGAGCCCAGTGACTCGATGCAACTCACAACCCCCTCCTGTCCTGAGTGGCCACAACGACAGATGGAGTCCAAAGTCATTGACTGAATGAACTCGGCGGACATTGTTATCATTTTACAGAAGTGGTCCCTAAACTAGAATAATGATACTCGTGTATTATATTAAAGGATGGAAAGGAAGGTGGCGGTTAATCAGGATGTACTGGATAGTGTGGAACCTGAGCATGACATAAATGGTAAAGGAATAATGGGTGGATAATATACGGGATTTGGCTGGGACAGAGTTAATTTCCTTCACAGTAGCTAGTATGGGGCTGTGGTTTGGATTTGTGCTGAAAACAGTGTTGATAACACAGGGATGTTTTCATTACTGCTGAGCAGTGTTTACACAGCGTCAAGGCCTTTCCTGCTCCTCACACCACCCCACCAATGAGTGGGATGGGGGCACACAAGAAACTGGGAGAGGACCCAGCTGGGACAGCTCACACCAAACGACCAAATGGATATTCCATACCATATGACATCACACTCAGCATATAAAGCTGGGGGAAGAAGGGAAAGGTTTGCAGTGATGGCATTTGTCTTTCCCAAGTGACCGTTACATGGGATGGAGCCCTGCTTCCCTGGAGATGGCTGAAGACCTGCCAGCCAATGGGAAGAGGTGAATTAATTCCTTGTTCTGCTTTGCTTGTGCGCACGGCTTTTGCTTTACCTACTGAACTGTCTTTAATCTCAACCCATGAGTTTTTTCCACTTTTACACTTCCAATTCTCTCCTCCATCCCACTCAGGGGTAGTGGGTGAACAGGTGTGTGGTACTCAGTCACCGGCTGGGGTTAAACCACACTACAGACAAAGATTTGGTCCTTTGGAACAGAAATCACTCTTTACTCTAGACTTAAGGGGATGGAAAAATTGGTTCTGTTATTAACTGCTTCTCTCTTCAGCTTCCTGCAAATGAGACAAGATTACAGTGGAGACTGTCTCCAGTTTCACAACCCAAACCAGCAACAGGTAACCCATGCAAAGCTGAGCTGCACACTGAAGCCAATAAAGGCAAAGAAGTGTAAGCGAGTCTTCCCTGAGAGTGCTACCTGCAGAAATACTTAGTATGAATGCCCTGGTTCATATTCCTTATGAGGATAACTTTGCTCCATTTTTAAGGGAATATTTTCCAAGTGGCTGCATTAAGAATCTCCCTTCCTTTGCATATTCATAGCAAGGGAATGTAGGACAAGACTGCAGGCTACTTCAGCAAACAATCTCTGCTCACAGGATTCAGCTTCCACGTTCAGCCTTTATCATCCCTCCTTATATTCCCCACAAGAGGGAGAAATTTGCAAAGTTCTTTGAAGCCTCTATCATGCTGGTCACTGGTATTCAAATAGCACATCGGTCAGCCTAAAGAACAACTCTTCTTTCTGACTTATTTATCCTAATGGAAGGCAAGCATCTGTGTCGGGGGGGGCGGGGGGGGAAGAGAAGAATACCCAACAGACTGAATTAACAAGGCTAAGGAATCATACTGGATTTGAGAGAGTAGTACTACATAGTACACTGATATTTTACACCTGAATTGGGAACATGGCTATCATTACCACACTTCTATTGATACTATTTCAATCTCTTCCAGTAAAAGGATCAAATAAAGCATAAAAGAGCAATAATACAAGTATAAGGAAAAAGAATTATTCAAATGCTTTCCAAAACTCATTATTTGGAGTCAACCTAGAAGTTAAAAAAGGCCAGCAGGAGTTGATATATGTATTCAAAGGATTCCTACCAGTTATCCACATCTATTATCAATTAATACATTACAGCCTTATTCCATATAGAGTTTCTCACTGTCACCAAATATATCCTACTTGTGAATAAGAAATCAGACAACAATTAAAGCAGCTTCTTCCCACAACATTCCTCCAGTTGATCTTCTGAAAATACTGAACACAGTTGTACAAGCTAATACTCAAACTGTGAAATTTAGGGCAGGATAAACATGCTCCAACTTTCTGTACCTTTTATTCTGTTACATGCTGTGCTGGTTTCAGCCAGGAA
>NW_010271298.1:0-21534 GCF_000690775.1 Eurypyga helias
CCATTCTGTGATTCTATGATTGAGCCTTAGAGGACACCAAGCTGGAAAGTGCCCACAGTCTGAGTACAGTACACACCCTTGCAGACGGTGTGAGACTGAGGAAGACTGTTTCTCTGAAAGACAGCAGTCTGTCACCCTTCAACAGTCTTAGCCCTGCTTGGTCCCCTAATAGAAGACCATGCTTACCTTAGCAACCTTTCATAGTTTCTATCACACCATCAGTTTGCCCTCTGACCATCTTCTGTAGTATTTGTCACTTCAGAAATCTTGGAAAAGGCACCACTGAGCATAAATACCAATGGACTGTTAGAGAGCCAGTACTGTCAACTGGTCCCCTTTTTGTCCTGCCTTGTATTATTTTCTTGTCTAAGACAGCTCAGCTTTTGAATAAGAGGTCAGCATTTTAGCTTTCCCAAAAGCAACAAAAGGAATTGATTCTCTTTCTTTACTGAACTTCGTGTTTAATGATAGCTCTCAAAAATTAGGATTTCTTACAACATAAAACCGTAATTAACAGAACAGAAATAGAAATAGAAGATAAAATTAAGTTTACTTACAGCATTTTGTGTTCTGGTCCATGATTTTAAATAATGGTAGTTGGCACTACCCGCTGCATAGCTCCAGCTTGATACAAATCAGAAAGACAGGGAACGCAAGGCAGGATTAAATCAGTATCTGGCTGCACTCGCAAAGTGTAACGTAACTTTATGTGCTTAGGTAGTTGTAGCATTAGTCCTTCTCTGACAGCAGAACGCCACGTCCCACACACACAGGAAAAGGAAGAAGGAGCAAGCCCAAACCCAGAATCGGCGTTGCTGGGGCAGGAGAGAGGCAGCAATCCTGTGAGATGGCACACGTCCTTGTTGCAGGAAGCCAGGGCAACACCAAAATGCTGCAGCTTGGCCTGTGTTTAACACCAACAGTAGCGATCGTAATTAAGAAAGAAACTCGAGAGACAAAGGTAGGGTATCAGGGAGCTAAGAAGAGGATTTCCATAAAGGAGCACTCAGCACCACAGCAAAGGTAATGGCATGCAGCCAGCCTGAAGTTCTTCAGAACTAAGAACAGGTTGGCTCCGGAAGTTGGAAATTGCAACATTTAAATTAGAAAAAAAATGCCAGATTCCATTCCAAAATGGCACAACTCCTTCCTTGCCCAAAATACGACATTTTCTGCTAACAAGTTCTGAGGTAAACACAGTTTTTTGTCTGTAAAATATTAGTCATATGCCAGCAGTGTTTTGTTGCAGCAGTTCAGCCGTCTGAGTTCAATGCTACTCAAGGTACGGATACCCTGTTGTACATAAAACAGCATGATCAGCAGTGTGTTGTTGCAGTTCAGCCATCTGAGTTCAATGCTACTCAAGGTACCGATACCCTGTTGTACATAAAACAGCATGATACGCTGCTACATTGTTATGCATTTTAGTTAATACTGTAAGTCATGCAATTAGGTTTTAACATGCAACTGTGAACAATACAACTTGTGCATCAACCCTATCAAAATGCATTTTAGGAGATCGCGAAACTTTTGAAAGAGCAGTTGGCTTCCCAGGAACAGGATCTAAGTCCTTTCTACACGGGGATCCAGGCGTTCCAACTCTGTCAGGTCGTTCACAGGGATTCTGCGTGAGGTGAGGAATGCCCATCGTGTCTGTAACGCAGTACTCCAGGATCAAAGGCAATATTTGAAACAGACCTCACGCTGTTCCTCACTGGGCACTAAAACTGCAGTCTCCACAGACTCCTCCTCGCCCAGAGTTGTAAATATACAGCACGTATATATATATATATATGCGTGAGGCTGGAAACGGGAGACAGGCAGGAGTTCGTGGGAAACAGAAGAAGGAGGAAATAAAATAAAAGGTTGGACCAGGACTGGCTTTAGGCAAGGAGAAAGCAGGGTGATAGCTGTAGCAGTCTTCATACAGCATCTAAATATTCCAAAATAAGAGCTGACCTATGAACAAGCCCTTTTGTGTGGACTGACACAGGCAGGGACTAGGTGTTGTAGTACAATGTGCTTCCAAAACAGCCAACTCTCGCTGCCAGGTCCGACCTGTGAGCCAGCCCCGCTGCCAGGGTGGAGGACAGCTACTGTGTATGGAATGTCCCAGCAACAGGAAGTGCCACTACTCATCCCCAAGGAGCAGATGCTTGGCCCGGCAAAATTCAAACCATTTCCGACTGGTTGAGAAGTCATAGGTCAAGTGTAGGATGGAAAGAACGGCAAGGTCAGAGGGAGGGAAAGGCAAAGAGTAGAGGCGGGGATGACAGAGCACGCAGAACTCCGTTTGAATATAAGCAAGACCATATGGAACCTGATTCTAGCATTTTCTAAATCACAGCTGCTTGTATTGGCAGCTTAGATGATGTCTTTTTTCTGGTCTTTTTCTTTTTTTTAGTGCTCTGTAAACATAAACAAGTCACATCCATTCATTTTCAATTTCACCATCATATTTTTAATCAATAAAACATGTTGAAAGGAAGACCATAAGCTAGGAAGACATCAAAAAATAAGTTAAATGCATGCTGTGAAACCTGTAAGCTCTTCTTAGTGCTCCATTCCTTTTTTTTTTTTGTAAACCAGGTTAGTAGCTGCTTGCATAGTCTTCCCATGGATAAACAGAAAGCTTCACAAACCAGCACTGCCTAAATGAAGCAAGATTTTCCTTAGCCTCAGATGGTGGGATCCAGTATTACTGCAAGTAAGCTGCCTTTGTTACCTTAATATTGAGCTTTACTACTGACACCTCGACTCCTGCTACGATACTCGCTTTCAGTGCTGTTTAATCAAGATTCAGGCACTGTTAAATCGTGTTTAATGGCAGTGATGGACATCATTAACCTGAGCATCTTCTTGGTTTTCTTTCAGATCACCCAGAAGCTAAACAAGTCTCTAGTTCTACGTCACAGTAGTCTGAGCTCTGGTAGAGTTGACAGAGCTGTTAGTAGAAATTGTCTCAAATTGGCTGACAACAGGTAAGAGCTTTCTCTTTGGTCTGTCCGCAGTATTGCGGGTGAGAAGTTGCCGACTGCCCAGGGATTGCTCCCCCGCTACAGTACTCTCCTTAGACTTGTTTTGTGGCCCTACTACTGCGTCCTGAAATCCTGCTGGCCCTTTTACACATGTTCCAACACAGTCTGGGGGGTGGTGGTCTCTGGGATTCTGTTTACTCTGTCACTCAAATACGTAGCTTGCCAAATAAATGGGATTCCTCCGGGCGCTGGTTCTGATTTTGTAGCAGAACAACACACAGCCGGGCAGAAGAGATACTGAGCAGCCTGCCTTGTCCCTCTTCCACATGTTTGAAACCGGCATTGGATTCATTTTTCTACATGTGTTTCTAACGTTAATCTTTTTTTGGGGGTTGTTACCACCATCCTAGACCTTCTTTAAAACGGCTGAAAGCAGCAGGGTGCATTCCACCAGCCGAGAAGCGGAGTCAGAGGGAGCAGCTCGAGGCGCTGACCTGCTGACATGGCAACAACCATGGCTGTGCGGCTCTGGCCTGGGACGCCTCTGTACAACACCCTGTGCAAGAGCTTCAGCAGAATCCTCACAGGCTGCTCTAGGTTGCCGGGGGGAATCCCCTGCTGTCAGACAACCTTTGGGTTTGCTGCTGCCTCCTCGGCACGGAGCTTTACTCCTCACCCACACAGTGTATTAGACACTCTGTGATTCCCCCTGCAAAAGGAGGTTTATTGGGCTTGCCTCTGCAGAAAAAAGGGGGGCGCAGGGACATGGAGGATTAGACACCCCCCCTACTATTGGGAATATACTGGGGAATGCAGAAAGCCAAGGGCAAAACTGGTTCAGGGAGCCATGGGTGTGGATAAGCACACAATCTTTGGGACATCCTGCCAGACTTGGGAAAGGACTTTCCTGTCTCTTCTGCAGTGCTACAAGCCTCACTGCCAAATCCAAAAGGAAACTCTCTTTGAAATCAGCCAAGCTTAGACACCTCCTGTTTTACTCAGAAGCAAAGTGCTTTTGAGCAAAATAACAAGCTATTAAGGGTCCTCCCCTATTTTGAGAGCAAGTAGTGCTTACGTAAGATGTATGCACTAGATACAGCACAGTTAGAGTACATCAGATGCTCAGAGGCTGTTCAAACAGAAGTAAATTCAGCCAAGAAATTAAAGAGAACTCCAGACTGATCAGTGAAAGCACAGTTCTATAAGACTACATTACCTTCTGATTTGACAGGGCACCTCATCACCACTACGTTACCACCTTTAACTCATTTTGTTAAGGGAAGCAGTGAACTTCTCTAACGTCTCTTTGAAGGAATTGATCAAGTAAGCTCCCAGTTCGTTGTTTGTCTCCTGAACAGCTGCATCATAACTGCCGAAGAGTGGAGTTGAAGCCTTCACATCCTTCCTATTTGCTTGGAGTAAAATGAGGTCAAGCTCCTCTGCTACGCTTTCGTATTTCTGGTAATCGAATCTGCTGAGACTGGCATCATCAATCGGGTAGGTGATGCCAAGAGGGTAGCAGTCCCTTGGAACTGGGAACTCCACATTTTTCAGCGCTGGCAACTCACAGAGAAATGTGAAAAGGTGTTTAAGTGCTTGGGATGATAGCGGGTTTCCAAGAAACTTAAACTCCTGTAGTTTCTGACAAGGGCTTAAGCCTAAAATCAACATGTTGACGTGAGTGTCTTGGATGTTACATTCCTCCAAGGTGAGACTCCTGAGCACTGAAGAGGAATGGCTGAGAAGCTTAAAGAATGTTGATGGGTAAAGGTCTGGTATATTGTGACCGCTCAGGTCCAGGGCTTCCAGGTGACTGGCGTGGACGCTATTGGCTAAATAGGCCATATCAGCGTGGTTCAACGAGCAGTTAGAAACATCCAGCATCTTCAGTGGAGTTTTTAGTGGGCTGCAGAATTAAAGAGAAAAAAAAGCTTTATGGCATAGAACACCGAAAAGCTACATTTACATGATTTCCATACAACTATCCGCATTATGAATGTAGCCATCTGCTGCATTCATTATTTTCCCTAACTTCTTTTGAAAAACAGAATCATGTGCCAACCATGACAAACATATTTTCCTCCTGAAATCAGTTCCTTGAATTATCTCCTACCTTACATGACTCCAACTGTGCTGTTTTAACGGGGATTAATTTGGTAACAGTCTACGTGTCTATCTTGTTACCAGTTACGTGCTGTCACGTGTCTATATTTGCTGAATTAACAGCAGATTAGTAGCTAATTAGTAGCTTATTGTAGAAAACTGTTAAAATTCCAGAGATTTAGATAATTTCCATTAAGGAAGGATTCATTCCAAAACGAAAGCCAATCAGTATTTTAACAAGACATCTGCTGCTGTTTCTAGTTTTGCTTCTATAATGTTCTTAAATGTCCAAGAGGTTTACACATTGTATTGTTGTGGAGTTGCACAGACAGCTTCTGATGAAGAAAAAGACTGGAAGAAGTGTACCTGAGTTTATGTGCAAATATTCTAGTGTAATATAAATATGACAGATGAAAATCAAGAGATCCCTTTTGGCATACTAAATCTTAATAAGACTTCTGCCACAGACCTCAGCTGGATCAAGGTTAGAATTTTCTAATTTATTTCTAACAATATAACCAGTTTGCCATTAACAACTTTTAAATGAAATGACTTCTTTGTACAGGAGGAATTTCAGATCAAGGTGATTTACCTCGATTAAAATTTTGCCTGTTTTCATTTTTTGCCTATTTTCATTTTTAGATTCTCTGAAAATCATACAGCTAACTTACCTTCTATTCAAGTATGAACGCTGTTCACTGGCAGCTTGTTATTATTTTGAGAATTGCCAATTTTTCCCAAGAATTCATAATGAATCTTGATATATTCACCTAATTTTCAGTACAGAAGAGCATCAGATCTCTCTTGCCTTGAGATCAACAGATGCAACAAACAACTGAAATCAAAGTCTCAAATCAGAGTCTAGTATCCCCCTGCCCACCTAAAAATACAGTATCTGTGGCACCTTAGTATATTTACTGACCTTTTTTTAAAGGAAAAAAAATCACTAGAGACCCTGAAGAATACTTGGAATACAGGTCAGGTCTTGCACCAAAGGCCAGCCCAAGCTGACTGATATATAAGCTCAAGAATGTGGCAAATCAAAAATATTTGGATATACCCCCGTCTTACGTGGTAGCTAAAAGTATATTGTCACCATAGTCACCAGATGGGCTCTGGAAGACTAAAAAGAACAGATATACACTGGCTTCCAATTTTCCCCAGCAAATACTCTTTCCTAGCATTCTGCTGCCCTCTCTCACACACAGCCTGAGGTATAACCACTTCCCTTATTCTCAGAGATTCTCAGCTTGCTGATGGCACAAAGGGCCGTTCATTAGAGTCTGAATGAAAGCAGGATGACCAAATTACCTGAGCAGTTTCTGTATCCGTCCTGTGAGTACAGAAAATGACACGCTCAGCTCAGTCAGCTGTGTCATTTCACCCATCTTTTCCCCAATGCTAGCGAGCATCCGCTCGTCTGCGGCAGTGAACCTCCGCACGTTAAACGTTCGCGCTGGCAAGGTCAAGGACATCAGCAGAGGGAAGTGGATACTGTTAAAGAGTATTTCCAAGTGTTCCATTTCCAAGCGAACATTGTGAACTATTTCCAGTTTGCGCAACAAAGAGGGATCGGTGAGCTTTATGATAGAGAAGAATTTCTGCAAAGCCAGGTTGTCGGATCTGAAGGCCACACAGCAGATCTTCAGTGGACAATAGCATTTCTTCAGCAGGGCCTGCGCTACCAGATCATAGTTCCGCTCTGTCACAAACAAGTCAATTAGCACATCAATACTGATTCCAAAGGTACCTGGATTGCGCTGCGTTCGTTGCGGGTAAAGCAGCAGTTCTAAACAAAGCTTGGAGAGCAGCTGCGTCCTGGCCCACCTGCCCATCCTCTTCTTACACTGACAGAACTGAAATTCAACATCTTTTATTCCCGTCAGGTCAACCACTTTCAACCTTTTCACACAGGGAGAAGGATGATGTAGCACATAGTCTCTCAGCCCTGTCAGACAGCTTTCCAAGCACATCGAGCATGTTCTATGGCTCAGGTCTTCCTGGTAGTCTGCAGTAGTTCCCAAAAGTTTTCCCATGTTAAAGTCAACAAGTGGCCAGTTCTCTACCAAGTCATGAATCACTTCCCCTTGCTCCAGTAAATAGCTGGCTTTAAAAAGAAGAGGAAAAAGATTATGGGCAACACCGCTGAGACTCTTCCTGGCAAATTCCGCATTTGACACGAAGGCTTCAGCGCTAATGAATCGGAGAGACTTCATTGTTGCTCTGGACTCCTTGCTGTCATGGAGAGCGACTTCTGTGTTCAGCTGAAGAGCCTCGTTGCTTATCACCTTCTATTTTTACCCGCAGCTGCTGTTTGCTGCCAACGGAAGCCTTGCTGGGGCGGCAGAATAAATAGTCACATGCTGATCTCTGGTTTCTATTTTGGAGCTATACTGGATTCTGCAGTAATTAACTGTGAGGTCTTTAGTCAGAGAGCATGTATTCATTTAAACCCTCATATTTATTACAAAGCTAACTAGCTCAGCTAAGTACAGACCGCTGCCCAGCAGGAACAGTAAGATCAGGGCAACACATATACGCAAGAGTATTTCTGTATCTTTCCTAGGCCGTACAAAAAGGCACTCAGGGTTCCAACTTGAACACCTAACATGATCTGTATTCCACTTTCTTCCAAGAAAGATGATGTGCTGGGGATTCACATCCTAATTTCAATAGGGAAGATTTCTCAGAGGTAGCCCAGAGTTTCTCCTTAACACTACAGCCATAAGGAAAGTCTGCGGTGCTACAGTCATTGAACTACAGCATCCCCCCATTCTGCCCTTCTATCAGCAAGCAGTAGTCAAATACAGTGGCTCCAGTGGAAAAGACAAAAGATGTTAGATGATCTCAGAGCCTTGGTGACCAGGATACCTGCCTATGACAGGAGACTCAAGGTTAAGTACAAGCCAAGCTGAACAAGACAGAGCACAGAGTTAAAACTTTCTCATAACTTCCCAGGCAAGCATCCTCCACGGGACCTGACAAGATGCATCCCGGAGTCCTGAGGGAACTGGCTAATGTAGCTGTTCAGCCACTCTCCATGACAGCTGAAAAGTCATGGCAGTCAGGTGAAGCCCCTGGTGACTGGAAAAAGGGAAACACCGCACCCATTTTGAAAAAGGGGAGAAAGGAGGACCCTGTGACCCACCAACCTGTCAGCCTCACCTCTGGGCCTGGGAAGATCATGGAACAGATCCTCCTGGAAGCTATGCTCAGGCACATGAAGGTCAGGGAGGTGATTCGAGACAGCCAGCATGGCTTCACCACGGGAAGTCCTGCCTGCCTGACCTAACGGCCTTCTATGGTGGAGTGACTACATCAGTGGACAAGGGAAAAGCTATGGATGTCATCTATCTGGACTTGGACATGGTCCTCCACAGCATCCTTCTCTCTAAATTGGAAAGAGATGGATCTGATGGGTGGACTGTTCAGCAGATAAGGAATTACTGGATAGCCACATCCAGAGAGTAGTGGTCAATGGCTCAATGTCCAGATGGAGATCAGTGATGAGTGATGTCCCTCAGAGTTCCGTACTGGGACCAGTACTGTTTGGTACCTTCACCAGTGACACAGACAGTGGGATCAGGTGCACCCTCAGCCAGTTTGCTGATGACACCAAGCTGTGTGGTGCAGTTGACACACCTGACGGACAGGATGCCATTCAGAGGGACCTGGACAAACTCAAGAAGTGGGCCCATGTGAACCTCAGGAGGTTCAGCAAGGCCAAGTCCCTTCAGCAAGGGTCCTGCACCTGGGCCAGGGCAAACCAGTATGAATACAGGCTGGAGGATGAGGGGGTTGAGAGCAGACATACGGAGAAGGACTTGAGGGTAATGGTAGATGAAAAATCAGCCATGAGCCAGCAATGTGTGCTCACAGTCCAGAAGACCAACAATATCCTGGGCTGCATCAAAAGAAGTGTTGCCAGAAGGTTGAGGGATGTGATTCTGTCTCTCTGCTGTCCTCTGGTGAGACCCCACCTGGGGTACTGCTTCCAGCTCTGGAGGCCTCAGCACAGGAAAAGACCTGGACCTGTAAGAGTGGGTCCAGAGCAGAGCCACAAAAATGATCAAAGGGATGGAACACCCCTCCTATGAGGACAGGCTGAGAGAGTTGGGGTTGTTCAGGTTGGAGAAGAGAAGGTACCAGGGGAGACATTATTTGCAGCCTTTCAGTACTTAAAGGGGTCTTATAAGAAAGATAGGGATAGACTTTTTAGTAGGACCTGTAGCAATAGGACAAAGGATAATAGTTTTAAACTAAAAAAGGATACATTCAGACTAGATATAAGGAAGAAATTTTTTACGATGAGGGTGCCAAAACACTGGAACAGGTTTCCCAGAGAGGTGGTAGATGTTCCATCCCTAGAAACATTCCAGGTCAGGTTGGATGGGGCTCTGAGCAACCTGATCTAGTTGAAGATGTCCCAGCTCACTGCAAGGGAAGCTGGACTACCTGACCTTTAAAGGTCCCAACCCAAACTCTTCTATGAAACACTTTTAAAATTGTTTCATTTCAGATTTTTTTTTTTTTGGTGAGGGTGCAAAAATTTATATTTTGGGTGAAGATATTTTCCAGTTCAAAGTTTTTAATGCTTTACAAACAGTTTAAGCTTGAAGTGATCAATGTTTTTCTGCCTGTGCAGGAAAATGCCATATATTCTCTCTCTCAGCAATCTACTATCTTTGCACAAAACCAGGTTGTGTTTGTAGCTCACCCTACGTGAAGTTTAGCCTGGAGTTGTACTTGGTCCCCATGGTCAGAAAGATGGAGACAACTCATGCCTAATTCTCTGAAAACTACCACAATGGACGAGTTCATTATGATTCTATCTCTATCTAGTTCAGAGATGACAATTCTCCTGCTTCCCCTGCTCATTAGCAACCCTTAACGGAGCAGTGGTAGAGGTTTTGCTTGCCCCACAGTGACAACGTAATACCCATGTGGCTAACTCAGCTTTCCATACATCCAGAGGGTCTTGCAACCTTCCATAGCTTGAACAATCTGATCCAGTCCAAAGAGGTATTAAGTCACAAGTGCATGACTATCGCATTGGTACAAACATCATTGTTTAAAGTGAAGTACTTGAAACATCTGTCTGTACGTATCTAACACACACGAATCACAAAACACAAGTCAAAATGCATTGCTCTGCTTTATGTCACAGAATGGGTTTAATCCACAATACTGCATCATTTCATATTCTTACAAGCAGCTCCCAAAGTGAGCTGCTGCATGACAGTGCCAGCAGTCTGAGAAATACTGAATGCTGAAGTGAAACAAGAAAACGACTCACAAGGAGGTACACATTAGCTTTCCACCAGACAACACATGCAGAGGTGAGTCAAGCTCAAAAAGCCTTCTAATATTGTTTAAACATGCAAGCCAGCTTTAGGAAATTCACCCATGACCCCATTTAATTGGCTATTTTAAAATTAAGATATCAACAAGTAGATTTTTCCTTTTTATTATTTTCCCTTGATCATCCTAGTACTGAAGAGAGAAAAATGTTACTCACTTATGCCTGTCAGACAACTGTTGAGAGATCTAATACCTAAGTGGTTTTGCTCTGATGGAAAAGGGAAATATATTTTAAACCAACCTTACTGCTTAGTGGGAATCACCCAACCACATTAATCCATTAAAAAAAAAATCAATTTTTTTCTTTGACACAGGAATCAATATTACATTCGCTTTGCTCATGGAGTAGTTAGAAAAAGCATTTCTAAGCGCTCCCTTCCTCTTAACCACAGTACTGATGTCCTCTTGTGTTGCACAAGGATTGTCCTTAGTGCCTCAGAAGAGCAATTTTCTTGATGAGGAAGTTTCCACCAAAGTGCTCTTTCGCCAAAGCAGGAGAAGCAGAGCTATAGCAACATGTCAGCTGTAAAGCAGAAGCACTTGAAGGAAACCCATTCACCTCAGTACGTATCGGGGCTGAAGCCAAGCTGAGCACTAACACCACTCCAAACCTGCCAGGCTGCTGTGGATGAACACAGACTGTGTTTGCCTAGCGCAGGCTGGGATACCGCAGAGGCAGTGCTCTTGGTTTCCCGTCTGGCTGGCTAGTAATGTTAGTTGAATGTCACAAGTAGCTCTACAGACAGAAATGGCCTGTCTCAAGTTTCTAGGAGGAGCTGGTATAACAGGGAACAAGCACTGCAGCGATGACTTTCTGATAACAGCCCGTAACAGGTGCTCAGAAGTGACTGCCCAGTTCATATCCAGGGCTTTAAGCAGAACTGATGTTCAGGGTGGTCATATTCACCTATATAATTCATGCCTTTTGCATCCGGGCACTCTTTCATAAAGTTTTCAGACCTGAAAAGTCTGAAAGAACAGAGTGTGTTGCTATCGAACAGTTTCATTTCAGCCAGAAGAGGCACTATCTCAAAAGCTCTGCTGAATTACAATCAATAATGACGTCATTTATTTCTGTAACGCTCTCTCAACTGTTTAAAACAAACTCAAGAGGCCACACTCTGCAGTCATCACACAGGGCTTGGACTTCTGTCATGAGAAGCCGTGCTGACAGACGTGTATCACTATTCCCAGGGACCAAAAAAAAAAGGCTCAGCATGGTACAACAGGGTCAGTAAAATAACTTCAAGATAAATGTTGGTACTCATGTAATGAATTACACCATGAGTTAATGTGGAATAGAATCTGTTTTGTTAACTCAGGCAAGTTATTCAGCAAACGTAACTGAAGGCAGAAATTTAAATCAGTGAATTGCTTTAAGTAAATTCAGTTAGGAAAAAAAAAATCATTTGACAAATATACTTGTTGGACTAATGTATCTAGTTTCTCCAAAGCTGATTCTAAAAGATGGATTTTTAAATGCATCAACCACAGAAGTGTAAAATAACACTGTATGGTGTAAGATGCTAAAAGCCAAAGCCTACAGTACTTATACTCAGCTACGTCAGCACTGCAACGCAACGCAAAACAGGGCAATTTTGCAGCACAAAAGAAATCAAAATACTACAGGTAGGAAACTAATAGTTTAATTTACTCATTCCACGGGGAGTAGTTTGACATCCATAGGATCTGGACCTTGAAGAGACCACCTCAGCATTAGTTCAATATTGCTATTTTTCTAACGACAAAGACATGCAAAATAAACGTCGACAGATTTTTGCCAGTAACAGTACTTGTGGGTGTAACATACTGCCTGTTATACTTCAACCTGTGATTCTTCTCAGGGAGAAGAGAAGGTGTGCACTCTGGGGAGTATTTTGAACTAGCCCTTGAAACACCTTAATTCAGAAACATCAGAATGGGCGAGTCAGAATGGGCAGAAATACTAAACCACTCACACTTCCACCTGAAGTGCCCTGAGATGACTGCAAACTCTGTGACTATGAACAGAGCACACGAGAAGTGAGATGCACTATAAACCAGCATCAACTCCAACAACACAGCAGAAAAAACTAAACACTTGGTTTCCAAAATCTTAGAACCATTTTTGTCCCAAACTGAACATAAACCTTCAAAGATGATGTAACTGAAGACACCATCTCTGGACAGTATTTGCCTGTCTGACACCAGATGAAACACTGTCATTACACGCACGTGTCCAAAGATGTGCAACAGAGCTGGCGAAGGGTCTGGAGCACAAGTCCTGTCAGGAACAGCCAAGGGACCTGGGGATGGTTAGCCTGGAGAAAAGGAGCCTCGGGGATACCTTATCGCTTTCTACAACTACCCGACAGCAGGTTTTAGCGAGGTGGGTGACCATCTCTTCTCCACAGTAACAAGCGACAGAAGGAGAGGAAATGGCTTCATGCCAGGAAATGCCAGGGGAGGTTGACCTTGGATATTAGGAAACAGTCCTTGACTGAAAAGGGTTTCAAGCATTGGAACAGGCTGCCCATGGAAGTGGTTAAGTCCCCAGAGGTATTCAAAAGACATGTAGATGTAGCACTCGGGAACATGGTTTAGTGGTGGACTTGGCATGTAGATGTGGCACTGGGGGACATGGTTTAGTGGTAGACTTGGCAGTGTTGGGTTAGGGTTGGCCTCCATGATCTTAAAGATCTTTTCCAACCTAAATGATTGATTGCGTGTACTGCTCAAGCCAAAATAGGAATAATGTGGTTGTTGGAGGCCAGAAAAACATAGTGCCTCAATAGTGGATCTGCCCTAACTGCGTAACCGTGATGCATTCAGAGTGCATTGGGAGTTGCTACTGATACACGATACGTAGTTCATTTGAGCAATGATACACCTTGGTCAGAAATTACAATTCACTGATATTCAGCTGTGCTTCTGAACATCTGTACTTGTGTCCCTTAATGATCTGAACCACCAGCCATGTGAAAAATACCCTCTTCAGCCAGCGCCGAGATCCACTTACTCATTGAAGGTTGACTTCCTCTTTCTTGCAAATATCATATGACCAGTGGTAGAAGGGTATTCCTAAGAACCCCAAACATGATGGACTAGAGCAGACATGCAGGCTTAAGGAATGATGACAGAATGGGTGATGCTTTCTGGTTGCTTGAGGAAGATGTGTTACTCCTAGTGATAGCAGAATGTGGTCTTAGTGGTGTGGAAAGATCAAATACAGATATTGCTATTCATGCTCAAGATCGACATTTTTGTCATTATGGAAAAAAAGGGAGGACCATTATCTTGAAAACAAGATCAGGAACATCACTGCAAATTTACATTTGACGGAGAACCATTTACTAGACAAACCAGCCTCAGTAAACCGGGACAAAACCTATTCAGTTCTACAACTACCTTAGAATCATGGAATCATTTAGGTTGGAAAAGACCTTTAAGATCAACAAATCCAACTGTTAACCTAACACTGCCACTTCCACCACTAATGCCCCTAAGCACCAACACCTACGTATCTTTTAAATACTTCCAGGGATGTTGTCTCAACCACTTCCCTGCTACAGTGCTTGAAGCTCTTTTTACAAGCTTACAAGCTCTTTTCACTTTATTATTGTTTGAAGGTACAACAACCTGAATAATATAAACTTTTATGAGAAGAAAGGAAGTGTTTTAGGATAGATAACATCATATATTTCAGAAATGCCACCGTCAATTGAAAATTGTCTTCATTATTTAAATATAAACTTACATAAATCTGACAAGAAGCATTAAAATTTACTATGCTTCTTTTAAGTAAATTAATATCTGATTTGTTTTAACATCACCTGTTCCCTAATTGGGGGAGAAAAAAAAAAAAAGGTGTTGACCAACTCAATTTTGGGGGCATAGCTTGCTTTGGAATAAAGACAGTTTTATTGGAAGTGAGAAATTTCATAGTTCATAGCTCCTCAGCAATTCTGTGTCACCAGCTTATATTGAAAAAAAGCAATTATTTTTATTTCCTTGTCTTTCAGACTGCTGATTTAACAACATAATAAGTAACTAGAGAAATTGTATTATTTTCAAGTCTGGGTTAGTTAACCTGTAGCCTAGATCAAGAACCAAGCCACAAGGCAGTTTTGCCTGGACTGGACAATTTTGTTGTCTACTGGAGGAAGTAAATTCTACCAGGGTGCATGCACTAAGTCAGATAAAGCCTTACACACACATATAAATGCAGTAATATTGGTCCAGAGACATGAAAACCATAGCTGAGAATAAAAGCCAAACCACAAACCAAGTAAAAGTCAGTTGTCCCTGCTTTTAACATGTAGCCCAGAATGAACTATTCCAGACCTCTGTGACATGCACAAACACTACTGACTGCATTCTGCACCCAGCTATGCCCATAAAACTCTACAGGGCACATGCTCTACAGGGAAATAAATAATTGCCCTCCTTACATTTCTCAGGCAAGACAAATCTTTTCAGTCCATGTTCTGAGGTAGCCCAGTACACAGCCAGTAGCTGTTAGCTGCTTGAGCTAAGAGATCTTGCTGAGGTGCAGAGCACATTTAGGCTCGCTGACATACTTATGGAACCCTGGGTTTCTGTTTCTGAGCAAGATTTCATCTGTCCACAACAGGTGGTGCTCAATACTTACCAAGATTTTCAGGTGATCTCACATAACACTCTTTTTTTTTTAAAATCCATATATATGAAGCATTTTGAGAAACAATTTGCATGAAAAAGTTTTAAGAGAAAGTAAATAAATCACTGACAAGATGGATTTAAAAAGCAGTTATTTACCGTAAACCAACTTACACTCTTAATTTTATTTTCAAAATAAGGAAGCTATCTAGGTCACCTAATTATCCTACCAAACACATATGAGAATGTGACAAGAAAAGAGCAAAATCTAAAGGATTCATAATTTTTTACCTTCCTCTCTTTTGCTCTGCTTGTAACTTCTCACAGTAGACCATCACTGTCCATTTCTCCTGGTCTTAAAACTTCATTTTATGACTTTTTAGGGTTGCAATCCTTCACCAAGGTAATTTTTATCATGGTAGAGCCAGTAATGTTAGAAACGGAGCTGTCACATGAGCTGCTGCCTTCCATCTTCTGGTTCATTGCCTCATTGGTTCATTGGTTCATCAGTGTTGTTACTAATCAGCCCATCAAAGAGAAGATTACTAGAGTAATTAGGCAGGATAGTTTCAGTTGTGGGAACAAAGACTGGATGAATTATCTTCTCCCAGGGGGGTTTATGCAGCTGGGACAGTCGTCAGGAAGCAGCTCTGCAATGGAAAATTCTCTCATAATTCACATTTTCAAAAAAAGCCACTGTAAAAATACAACCATACATTGTTTCAGGTATAACAACTCCTTCCATTCCTTGTCCGCATCCGTAGAGGCATTTAGAAACTACTGTTGCCAACTGCTTCCCTGCAGGTACTACTTGTAAATAAAAATCTCCCAATTTCAGGCAAACTCTGTAGACAGATACTAACTGTACTACCACTTTTTCATGGCTGCACAATGGCCAGCCTTCATGGTAGAAAATAAGACCTGTAAGCAGGACAAATCCCAAAAAGTATCAGAAAGAAAAACCTGGTCTTTAATTGAGCATTTTGTTCTTTCTAAAAAGAAAGACAGGTCAAATTCTGTTTTAGTTAGCAATGCCCTCGAAACACTATCAAGGTGTTGCACATTACAGCGTCAGTAGAGTCTAGTCAACAATATGTCTACAGAACCATAAAATTTGATGTTTTAGTATAAGAATATCCATATTCTGCTACTGTAGCTCATTGGTAGAGCTTGAAAGTGGAGAAGGGTAGCATTAGAGAAGTCGTGTATCCTAGTGGCTAAAGGACTGGACAGACTGTCAAAATACCTAGTTTTCTTTCTTATCTACACTACTGAAATGCAGTTTCCTTGTCTGCAAGTACTGACTAAACATTCCCTAACAAGAGCATTACCAGCACTTGTAAAGCTCAAGAGGGATACAAATTACATCTTTTAAAAAAAAAAAAAAAAAAAAAAGATACCTTTAAAATTACAGTCAACACCAGCCTGGATATTCTCACCAGACAACTGGGGCACAACATGGAAGATAGTGCGAGAGTGCCTATCAAGGACGTTCTTGACCTAGAATAAGAAACCTACTTTCCCGTAGACCTTTAAAGTTTCACAGGTTTCCTTCTTTCCAGAGGACAAGATAGGAAGGCTTCCCTTCTGTCTATCTCAGATATGAAGACTCCAGGATTTACAGGACAGCCAGCATCCACTTTAGCTACAAATGTTAAGGTAGGAATGGGTGAGAGGGAGAAAAGACCGAAGAGAAGCCAACCCAAGAAGCCTTTGGACCTAAGCCATGGAACTCATATCAGTAAAAAGCAGCACAAAGCTTCCAAGTCAACAGGAAGAACTTCTCTTTTACAAAGTTTTCTCAATCCAAAACAAAGATGGCTCCATAACTCTGCTGAAACGTAAGAGCGACCCCTCTGCTACTCTATGTACTTTCTACTTTCTCTGCTGCTAAAGGGAAAATTGTTTCTTAACTCAGCCTTTACGCTAGCTTTCCAGATGCTGCACAGGTTAGCAAGGAGATTAGTACAATTTCATATTGCTAAGTATTTACATTTTAAACACCCATGTTAAAAACAAGCCAAGCAACATTGTCTCAAATCCATGAGGCTGACTGAAAAAAACATGGGATGCTCAAATCCTGACTTTCTGAGCTTTGATTTTCTTACCATTTCTTTGCAATCAGGAAAAAAAAAAGAGAAATAAAAAAGGTATTTCTTACTCCTCTATCCACGATTCCAGAACTGGAACTGGACAATGCATCAAGTGCCGCAGCTATTTCAAAAAGAGGAAATAAATTAACACAACTTTGTCCATTACTGTCCAGCTACCACACGTTAAAACCAGAAAAAGCATCCTATCCCATTTTCTAAGCACCTGGGAAGACAGTACTAAATCCAACCTTAATTGTAAAGTATCTTCCTCCAGGAAGGACTCAGTGTATAGTTTAAAATCAGTAAGCGAGCTTAATAAGTTCATTACCATAAATAGTAAGAGTTTGGGTTTTTTTCCCCCACAATATGTATGTATTAGAAATTACAATTTTAGTAATTCCAACTTTAAAAAAATCACTGAAAGGCTGGAAAATAAATTAATCTCGTATTGGAGGGGGATAACAAGGGGGAGGGACTACAAAGACTCAACAGACTTAAATCTATGCTATTAAAAGAGGACATATTTCCTCTGTCTCCATACAAATATCCTGCACTTTCAGAGCATATATCCCATTGATCAGACTATGCTCTGTTCCCACAAAAAAAAAAAGGTCAAGGTTTCAACAGTTTTAACACCAATGAGCGTTCCCTAACTTTTCCACCAGACCCTGCAAGAATCTGCATATTGCTAAGCAGGAAAGAGAATGACATTTAAATGGCATGAACATGAACAGAGTATAAAGAAGAAAATGCTTACAAATTAAGGATTTAAGAACTGCTACAGTAAAAATGTATTACTGAAACTTGAAAAGAAAGCTGTTCAAATATCAGATGATTCATGTATATCAAAACAGGCAAGTTTACAGCAGTATAGTTTGTTAGTGGTTCTGTTGCTGTTACTAAAATGTACACTGTCTTTTAAAAAGGCAAACCCTTGCTCCAAGAACATTATTCTTCCATTTTCTCATCTAAAAATATTTTAAAGAAATTACTGCATTCAAAAGAAACTTATGCTTAGAAGAAAGACAAATATACAGAACAGATTTTAGTAAAAATTATTTTTGTGTTTCTTCCAAACCGTGCTGACATTCCAGTGCACTGGACCCTGGGGGCATAAAATGTATATTAAAATAGAGATTTTACTTTTTTTCACTATTACTGGGGAAAAAATAATTTAAAGAATGGGGTTGATAAAATGCTTTTATTACATAAGAAATGGCTGCTCGTCTAGACATCCTCCATAATTTAATTAATTTTACAGCATGTTCCTGCTTTACTAAAGAAATGTAATAGGAGTTTGAATGAAGAATTCATACAGAGAGAATACAGAAATCATTCTAAAAAGAGAATAGTCATTAAAACTGGTGTTGTTTCCTTCAGAAACAGGAGAAAGACTCACAAAGTGAGATTTCTGGTAAAACACTAACGCTAGGAAAAGGATGAGTAAAATCTTGGACTCAGAAAAGCCACTGTTATTTCAGCCAACACTTCTTCATTCACTCTGGAATCATTATCATACCTCAACAGATACAAAAATACTAACAACAAGATGAAAACATTCACAGCTTGTGCACATTAGAAAACTGCATGCATATACTAGAAGAAACAGAAAATCAGTGGTTCTCTGGAAGTCAGACGCTCTATTAACAGAGTTGCATTACCCTCAGAGTTTGATTATCTGGTGCCTCGCAGTTGTGCAATAATCTGTATCTAAGCAAGGAAACTCTCAGGTCTCTTCTGATTTTGAATGGGAGACTTCAAACAACAAAGACTGGGAAAGCAGAAGATGGAGCTACAGAAAAATCAGAGACAGGAAAGCAGACACAGGAACTGCTGTGCTATCTCTGAAGGAGTGATGCATTCTTCAGTTCCTTTTGCAGTCTTCTATGCATACAGAAAGGCCTCACTATCTTCCCTGACATGAATGCTGCACATGCAAAGGGAGAAAAGTAACTGGATATTCCATCTAGTCTAAGATAGAACGTACTCCCTATTGTTTTGCTGAATGGTGGGATTCCAAGTAAAAACACAGACTCCATCTTAATATACAAAGATTAATATACACCAATTAAAGAATATTTTGCTATTAAGAATAACAATGCACCCATGAAAAAGGAAAGATAAGCAGAATAGCAATGCACCAGTTCATTACTGTAAAGCAAGACCGTGATTGAGAAAAGGATGCATTACCAATTACCACCTCAAAACCACCATCCGGGTTCACAGTTCAGCTGGGAAGCCCCTTGGCAGCTGGCCCCTGGAGACCCTCGGTAACTGGGAAAGTTTTACACAGATTCACAGAGTGGAAGGGGTTAGAAGGGACCTCTAGAGACCATCTAGTCCAAGCCCCTGCCAGAGCAGGATCACCTGGAGTAGATCACATGGGAACAAGTCCAGGCAGCTTTGGAAAGTCTCCAGGGAAGGAGACTCCACCACCTCTCTGGGCAGCATATTCCAGGGCTCTGTCACCCTCACAGTGAAGAAGGGTTTCCTCATGGTCAGGGTGAACCTTCTGTTTTCCGGTTTATGGCCATTGCCCCTAGTCCTGGACACCACTGAGAAGCGCCTGGGTGTTATCAGCACTGATATGATCCCCCCTCAGCCTCCTCTCCTCCAAGCTGAACAGACCCAGCTCTCCCAGCCTTTCCTCATGTGGAAGGTGCTCCAGGCCCTTCATCATCGCAGTAGCCCTGCGCTGGCCCCTCTCCAGTAGCTCCATGTCCTTCTTGAGCTGAGGAGCAGGGGAGGCCTCACCAGTGCAGAGCAGAGGGGGAAGATAACGTGGAACACTGGCCAGGTGCCCAGGATTCAACCGAGAATCAAACCACGTCCAGTCGGCACACAGTATGATTTTGTCCAGATCTTCATGTTGCTATTTGCAGAAGTTGATACTTATAAACACAGTAAGCAATCATAAGCAGTAATCAACTATTCTCACTACACCTATTTAAAAACAGTTAGCCTGTAAAGCTGCTTCTTTTGGTTAATAGAAGCTTGTGTTGGTTTTTTTTTGGAACAGGTTCATCACATTTACCAGTTCCTTAGAGCACATCACAACAGCTCCTGAATCTTAGTTTTTCTATCCTCTGTTCCTTCCTGTTCTGCTTCTTTCTTCTCCCCTGCAGCAATTTCATCCAGCTCTTTCCTCTCCTCAAACTCATTTTTGGATCTTTATTTTTAAAAGGTTGATGAATAGAGAGGGGAAAAAAAAAAAAAAAAAGAAGAAAGTGAACTAATTTCTTTCAACAGTAAACAACTGCAACTTTTAGTAGCTTTTGATTATTTTACTTGGGGGTGGAAAAGGGGCAAAATTTAGAAAATATGGTGCATCACTTGGAAAAAAACCCACATATTTATTAATAACAATAGGATTTGTTATCTCCATAAGCACTCTAGTCTTCAACAAAACAAATTATTAGCATTCTTTCACTACAGTAATAGAACATTTACCTGAGAAAAAGAAGGTAGTAAATTATCTGGAGGGGCAAAATACCTGTCCAGACCTGAGGCAGAAAAGATCGTCTGGGTCTACCTGTCTGCAGCGGCCCCAGTTAACAAAAATATACTGACATAAGTCAGTCTGTTCATCTTGACAGGTAATGGACAACCACAAAGTTTACCTTTGCCCTAGGGAAAAGATCTTCTCTTACACAACAGATGTGCTCATATTTGAAACACCTTTGAAAACAGTTCATTGTCAATTATAAAACACTAAATACAACATAACTTCTGTTCAAGCAGGTTTTGTTATAAACTCATATCCCTCAGTCCAAGTTTGTTAAAGGCTGGTATGTTATGCAGTCTGATACGAGCACAGAATGTAAAACCTAGGGCAAAAATTGCTCAATGCTTCTTGGCTTAACTGGAAACTAAGAAAAATAGGAAAAGACTCTCATACAGTCTAACCCAGAACTGCAGAGTAAAAACCTGCATCCAACAAAAGCAGGGCAGACATCAGCTCACAATTATAGTGAGAAACTATTTAATTTAAAAATAAAACAACAACCAAAAAAAAAGAAAAAACCCAACCCCGTGGCTGGCTCTGCAGGTACTGGGAACCCTAATGATCCTTTCCATTCTTAAAATGGAAACAAGCCTTATGTCAGGTTCTGATTACAGTCTTGTCAACTAGTTCTAGGTTTGATTCCAGTAGAACCCTTCTGAGCATGTAAGAAATACAAGCAAATATGACTTTTGAACTACCGATGAACAGCAAATAAACTACAGCATGAAAAGATGACAGACATAAAGGGGTCTGAATGGCAGAAAGCTTTGAACTACCGTACTGCTGCATTTCAGTGGATAGAGGCTGAAGTTACCTGGAGAATATGGTCTGTCTGACCTTCCCTCACCGTTCCCATTCTTAAAATGGAAACAAGCCT
>NW_010271299.1:0-32681 GCF_000690775.1 Eurypyga helias
TGTGTCATGTCAATTCTGGCTCTTTATAGAGGTCCATTACAATAGTAATTAATTCAGTGACCACATACCATTTCTCAAATACTACAATATAATATAATGTAGTTTTATGTGACCTTAGATGCACATGCTTACCATCTGGGAATACATTTCCTGGTTTGTACATGTAGTCTGTTTTTAACCGTCATAATGCAACATGCATGTTTGTTGACTATTACTTTGATATAATAAAAATATATAATTCTCTCTAAGGTTATGCATACTTTGTGATTCTAAGGTATAATTTCAGGAGCTACCTTCTCTGGCTTTAATCTAGCTAGTTTGGCTATAATTGCCCTGTAGATATAGCACAAGATTCACTCCCTTAAGTAAATATAAAGGAATTGCTGATGGGCTTTTACTTTAAGGTGCTGAAGTCCATGCTCTCACATTTGCTATTGTTATTTGAATTACCTAGATTGTAGCTAACTCAGGCATATAAATGTGCTGCAATCGTCAACTCCTCTAGCCGCTATGCAGACAGATTTCAAATTTGACAATCTGGGCACAGATACTTACAATATGAAACACATTGGAAAGAATCTTATTTAATATAGAGCTGGGATTTGTCCAGACAGATTTGGAACAACAATCATAATTGATATAGTTTATAAAACCCAAACCATAGCACTTCCTTACTGCACTTAAGTACAGTTGGTGTTATGCATTAATTAACTAGAAAAAATCCTCAGCTTAGGCTGGAAAATCCTGAAGATCAAGGGAATGAATCCAAATTGTGAGGATCTGCAAAGTGAAGAGAGGAAAGATAGGCCTGAGGTCAGGGCTAATGAAGGAATGGGACTGAGGAAGGAATAAAGGACCTGAGACAATCAGTGTTGGAGAAACTGGGGAAGAACCAGTATTGAGAATTTGAGAAAAGATAAGATTAAGCAAATGTAACAATAAAGAAAAATGGCAGAGTTAGAGCAAGGCATATATTGAAAAAAGGAGTAAAAGAAGCCTTCAAAATGTTTACTTTCATCCAGCAGAATTGAAGTATGTGGTACTTAAACTCCATAAATAGATTTTATATGAAAGTCTTGGAAAAGGATCATTAAAGCTGCAATGAACCTGAAAAATAAAACACAGTTTAAGGTAATAAGTAGCCAGCTAGTCTGGAGGAAAATTATGAAGATGCAACAAATCTATTTCTAGTTCTTTTAGTCAGTTTGTAGGTGTTTGGTTTCAACACATTATTATTTTCCTTCCTTCTTCTATTTAAGATATTTTGTAGGTCTGCCCAGGTTGGACATTATAGGCTTTATTTGCCTTTGATAGATGGGCTAGTAAACCCTGTTTGATTTCATTCCAAATTTGAATCATGTACATTTAACTATTTTCTTCGCCATAAAGTTCTGCTACAATAGAGAAGGACATTTGATGGCAGGTTTTGAACACTCCCAATATTTTTTCAGAATTAGGTTAATGTTTCTCATGCATCTGTTGGTTTGCAGATGATCTGACAGCTTTGGCTTAATTAGTATGGTGGTTTTGTCTTGGATAATTTAATTTTCTTCATAATAGCTGGTATGGGGCTATGTTTTGTGTTTCTGCTGAAAACAGTGTGACAACACAGGGATGTTTCTGTTATTGCTGAACAGTGTTTACACAGTATCAATGTATTTTTTGCTTCGCACCCCACCCCACCAGCGAGTAGGCTGGTGGGCTACAAGAAGCTGGGAGGGGACACAGCTGGGACAGCTGACCCAAACTGACCAAAGGGATATTCCACAACATATGACATCATGCTCATCATGTAAAGCTGGGGGAAGAAGAAGGAAGGGGGGACATTTGGAGGTAAGGTATTTTTCTTCCCAAAGTATTGTTCATGTTGGATTTGTGTGTAGTTTTGGTAGTGAGAGAGAGACCACAGAGATGGCTTCTGTGAGAATCTGCTAGAAGCTTCCCTGACTCAAAGTCAGACCTGTCTCTGGCCAAGACTGAACCAATTAGTGCTTCTGTAATTAACATGTTTAAGAAGGAAAAACAAAGAGACTGGAAGCAGAGAGAAGAATGGGATGTGAGAGAGACAACCAGGCAGACACCCAGGTCAGTGCAGAAAGGCAGGGAGGAGGTGGGCTGGAGCAGAGGGTCCCCTGCAGTCCATGGTGAGAGGGCAGGCTGTGCCCTGCAGCCATGGAGCATCACAGGGTGGGGAAAGACCCTCCTGCAGCCTGGAGAGGGCCTCATGCCAGAGCAGGAGGTTGTGCCTGAAGAAGCCCATGACTCTGTGGGAAGCCCACACTGGAGCATACTCTGTGGGAAGCCCACACTGGAGCATGCTCCTGGCAGGACCTGTGGACACATGGAGAGAAGAGCCCAGGCTGGAGCAGGTTTGCTGGCAGGACTTGTGACCCCACAGGGGGCCCACACTGGAGCAGGGGAAGAGTGTGAGAGTCCTCCCCCTGAGGAGGAAGGAGCCTCAGAAACATGTGATGAACTGACCACAACTCCCATTCCCTGGAACTCCAGTGTGAATTTGAGTCAAAGAGACTGTGACCTGTGGATGAATCGATGTGAAAGCAGGACACTGCAAAGCATCTGTGGCCGTGGATAAGCCCATGCCAGAGCAGGTACATCTCAAAAAGTCTGTGGCTGTGGTTATGTCTGTGCTGCTGCAGGTATACCTCTGAAGGGATTGTAGCCCAAGGAGAAGTCCATGCTGGAGCAGATGCATCTTGAAGCATCTGTAGCTGTGGATAAGTACATGGTGCAGCAGCTACACCTTGTAGCATTAGTGGCTGTGCGTGAAGTCGTGCTGGTGGACCTCAAAACATGAGGCTAGGGCAGGTACACCCCTGGGGGACTGCAGCCACGGCTAAGGTCTGTGTCTGTGGGTAAGGCCATAGTGGACCAGGTGCACTTCAAAGCAGCTGTGGCTGTGGATGAGTGTATGCTGCAGCAGGTACACTGCTGGAGAGACTAAGGGTCCTTTGAGCAGATACACCCCTAAGGGAGTGCAGTCTGTGGATAAGTCCAGGCCAGACTAGGAGCAAGTGGAGGAGTTCACTGCAATGTTAAACACGAAGGTCTGGTCCAAAGGGAGCAGGGGTGGAGATTGTAATGGAAATACCTTTAAATTATTGTAACCCAAGATTTGAGCTGCATGTTATAGAAACTACTATAGGAGGAACCACCTGAGTGGAGGACAAGCCTTACAAGAAGCAGTTCAAGTTCAGCAGCAGCCCATGTTAAGCTGGCTTTGGTACCCAATAACATCATGCAACACACAACCTCTGTGACTGAGCAAGCAGATGTGTGGTGCTTAGTTGCTAGGTAGGATTAAGCCACATCAGTTAGACAAAATTGTTCTATTAAAAACTGAGAGAGAAACTGATTACCTAGTCCAACTTTACCATAATTTGTAGACTATATTAATAGAAACTATGAAGAACTGAACAGCTACCCTAGTATAGAGGAGAAGATCTCAGGAGTGATCTCTTAAGTACTATTGACCACAAAGTGTCATGTCAAAGAGAATCATGCCCTATTTGGATTCCTGAAGGCATACTTCCTCTTCAGGGAAATACAGTTTTTTTCTTGGCCACAGTAAACTGTTGGGATTTTATAGTTTAACAGAACTGTGATTTTTTGTTTCGTTGGGATTGCATTTGAAAATTGGTAGCAATATTTTAAAAGTTTTGTCCTTGAGTTGGATGATCAAATATCTGGCAAAGCTGTCAATTGGTGCTCCAAAAGATGGAGTTGCTCTCTTTTGCAATTCACTATGATTGTTGAAAGGGAAGCTGCTGAGGCAACAGTATTTAACAACTGAGCAAATTTAAGAGCAACATCCTTTGTTCACAGTTTACAAGATTTGGGAGACCTGAAGGATCTTCATCTTAGACTAACTTCTTATTGACATTGTAGAGGAAAGTTAGCTGCAGTATAGTATTCTTGCACTATAAGGATACAAAAAACCTTTCCAAACTCAAAAAAACAACAAAAAAGAATAATATTTGTCCAGTTATTAATTATTTCTAGATGCTGAGGTTTTAAAATGAGAAAAATACCTTAGCCTTATAAATGTCAAACCAGCAGCCAGAGAGAGTTACAGAAACTGGTAAGCACGGTAAAGGAAGAACTGGAATGAACATTCTGACATCTTAGATGAAAATGCTTCTGAAGATATTCAAGTTACTACCTTTTCCCATACTAATAGGAGCATCGCAGCAACCCAAACAGTAGCTGAATGCTAAATGTACAGGTTGAGGGTATTTTCTTTGTGGTTGTTTTCTGGGGGGTGTGATGTGTTTACATGTATTTTGACTAGAAATTTTATAGTAGACAAAGATAACTATATTATCTGTGTAAAATACATATACTAACGTCAAAATGAATGCTCATATTTTTCTTATAATCACAAAGACAAATCCTTCAAGTCAGTCTTCTTTTTAGTTTTCAGATACTTCACCTTATCTTCACTGCAATGTAACTGATCAACACTCATAATGCAAACAGGAACAAATTACCGAGCAGCGAAGAAACCTGATGAGCCACACACCTTCCTTGGTCACCTCTTCTGGAGGGGTGTCTTAGCTTTCACAGTAGAGGAATCCTTGCAAGGAAAGCCACATATGGAGGGAACCTCATAGTCCCTGAAAACCAACCTCATAGTCCCTGAAAGCTATTTCCTTATCATTTTCAAGCACTAACACACGTTTACAGGCTTCTCTCTAAGATGTCTTGATAATACATTCAGCATTCGTTTGCTCACATTATGCTCTCTTATACTCTAAGGAGCACTCCCAATTCCTCACCTGTGGTATGGTCTCTCTGGCTGTACTGGACGGAGATATGAGTTTTGCTCAGGTCTGTAGGTCAAACACTCTCCTGGACATTGCTAATAGGGGCAGACAACTCCATCCATAAATAGAGTACTTGTTCTCTCCTGAGCCATGTACTTCAGAGAGACACAAGGAGAGAATACCCCTCTAAATATGAATCAGTGACGCAGAGGTAAAAGATTAGTCTGCATTAGCACCCTAATCAGAAATCACAGAAACTATGAAATAAAACCTGGACTGTGGTGAAAAGAGATTGCTAAAATGTGATAACTCAATGAGGTTTGTGGTGCTCTGCATGTTTGTTGCTTCAACAGAAAAAATAAAATTAAGGTCTCTGAAGCAGGATTTTCTGAGGTACTTACCACTGTGGTAGCTAAGCAACGTTACATTTAGTAACATAATAAAATTAACTAAAGCATTCATTCTTTTGAGTACTAGGCAGTTCTCTGTTCTCCAGGATATGACAATTATGTAAGAAAGCCTGAAAGGAATTCTATCATCACTGTTGTTTCAGCATTTAATCCTTCACCCACAATTAAATCAATGAGAGTTAGAGACTAGGGTGTTTTTGAAAATCCCATTAGGTGTGTATTTATCTTCAGGTTATAAGATTCTTTAAAAATCTGGTTTGTGGGCCATATGGCCACATGAAAGATATATATACTAAAAAGAGTTGTGTGGCTTTAAATGTTATTCTGCATTTTGACATATCTTGAAATAAGAAATTGTTAATTTGCAGCTCCTTATTAACACAAACTGATCTGAAATTGTACGCTACTCCTCAAGACCTTGACACCCTGCCTCCTGCCAGCCTGCTCCTTGACCAATATCAGCCACACAGGCAGACCGCCAGCACCTTGCCATTGACAGATATTGGCAGCATAGGCAGGATGCCACACGCATTATCCATGCGTCATTGTCTCAAATCACACTACCATTGCTTGGCCCAATGGGTGACACAACTCTTAGCCACATACAAAAGGTATTTGTGTGAATGACTGTTGCGGCCAGGTGACCCACACACCACGTCTCCTGGCAGTCCACTAGAGCCAAGACACTGCTTATGATCCTGTGCTAGCTATCGGGGACTGGGACAGTTGCTTTATGAGCACCTTGTTGCTCATCTTTCCACTATCTCAATAAAGCTGTTTTATAATGTGTTGTCAGATGTCATTACTGTTCAGACCACAGACCCTTAGATCTTCCATGCTAATTATATTTCAGATACATTAGTTGGAGGAATAATTTGTTACAATTTCCCTGAAATAAGTGCAGCTTGATGCTGGGGTCCCACCTGGCAGAGTATCAGGTACATTTGTATCGTGCACTGGAAATGTAGTACAGGAGGTTTTGTTTAGCGGGGATGAATTTACCTTCTTACATTCAACAACTAGATAAAAATTGAAGCTGTTGCACAGAATTTCCTATAAGGATACATTTTTAAGCTATATATGGTTTACAAATATTCACATATAATCAGATTTAAAATGTGTTCATTTTTTTCTCTATCACAGGGATTCATCCCACCTGAGAAGCACTGTAATGAAATACTTTGCTGGATAAGTAATTATGAATTCTAGGAGGAGTTATTCACTTAGCCTTGGGTTTTGCTCTTTGTGATAGTCTCTAACCAACACTGAGAACATTTCTTTCAGTGGTATGGAATGATAGCTGAAACACAGTCTTCTAAATCCACCACCTGCTTTTTAATTTGTCTTTATGTAGATAAAATATTTCTCTATAAGGAGATGTCACGCTTCTTTTTGATAATGTATTTTATTAAATACAAAACAGTGAAGTTAAAGGTCTGGCTTAAACCAACAAAAGCAATGAAATTTACCACTTCATTGTTAATTTACTCCATATGCCTAGTTAATGCATCAGAAAACAGGAAAGCTGGTAACTGCCCTAAAACCATTGCATTGCCATTAGAATCAATGAAATGGGTTTAAAAAGATATACTGAAATACTGGAGCATTCTCCTCATTTTTGTACACTTAAGCCAATCTCATATTTTTTTAATTTATTTTTTGCACCTGCTTACATACATACTGGTTTCTATCACAGCATGTGAAAAATTACAAATAGTGTATTTTTCAAGCCTTTTGTAAACTCAAAATCAGGTGAGTAGATTGAATCTGACTGAAAAAAAGTGCATAAATTTCAACATGACCATAAACAAAACCAAACCCATCCTTATACCTTTGTCTAATTCCCATCTTAAGCCCTCTTTTCACATTTTGATTGATGGTTTCTTAAGATTTTCTGAACACCTTTGGGTTTTTAGATTTACTTTCTATGATTTTTTTCACATTAAAAACTCTAGAGAGTGTATTTTTTTTTGTTTGACATCTCTTCTGCCACATTTTACACTCTATTTCATGCCCTATTTTTTCCATCTTCCTTGATACCTAATTCCTTCAGTTCCCTTTTCACTTACCTTTCTTCAGTCATTTTTATTCAGCTTAAATAACATTGTTCATTTTCTCATAAAGTCTCTTGTTACTCTGCACAATTCAGTTCTTAGTCATTAGAGAAAGATTTTCATTCAGCTCACTTTCACCAGCAAAGAATTAGACACATAGTTACTCATTTTAATGCTACCTCCAATGGGTGAGATACAGACATCTCAAGGGTGATTTATTCCATCCTTTGTGGGTGGACTGTGGAGACTTTTCTGCATTGCTTGCTGAGCAGACCTACATGATTAGATGGCTGGTTTTCAGAAGGCTGAAGGTGAATAACATCTCCCTAATTAGCCAAAAGGCAACTTTGAAATTCAAACCCATTTTCCTGTAGGAATTTCTGAAGTGCTTTTCCAGCGTGGCATTATGCCCTACCCTCTAGAAATTGGAGCCTATTTATGATAGGTAGTATAGAGACCATGTGGAAGAAGTCTGAGGTCCTTGGTATCTGTGTTAGTAATGACTGTTCCTATGCCTAACATCAGCACTCAGAATACCTTTTCCACAAATGTGGGTTAAGTAGTTTTCAAAATTATGCTTCTGTCTAGATCAACAGGGTTTGGTTTGATTAATATTGTTTTAGACAACTACAAAAACTCTCAACACCATCCACATTAAAATAAATAATTTCTCTCATGAAAAACAGCAATTTGCTTTTGAAGTTACTTCTTGTGATAAAGATCTAGCATGAGAGTAATAAAAAATCATCACAACTTAAACATTCAAACATTTCAGTTTCCAAATTTTTACTTAAAAACTGAAGATAAAATTAAAGGACAGTTTATGTACAAAGAAAGTTGATATTTAGTAGAGTTTGCATATGTATCATAGAATCATAGAATAGTTTGGTTTGGAAGGGACCTTAAAGACCATCTAGTTCCAACCCCCCCTGCCATGGGCAGGGACACCTTCCACTAGACCAGGTTGCTCAAAGCCACATCCAGCCTGGCCTTGAACACTTCCAGGGATGGGTCATCCACAACACCTCTGGGTAACCTGTTCCAGTGCTTCACCACTCTCTCCATAAAGAATTTTTTCCTGATATCTAATCTAAATCTACCCCCTTTCAATTTAAACCCACTTCTCCTTGGCCTGTCACTACAGGCCCTTGTAAAAGTCCCCTCCCAGCCTGTCCCCATAGGAGAGATGCTTCAGTGCTCTGATCATCTAACCATCATAGAAAGCTATCAGATTGGCAAAACATGGTTTCCTCTTCGTTAATCTATGTTGACCACTTGTGATAACCTTCTCTTCCTCTACATACTTAGAGATGACATCCAGGACGGTCTGTTCCATCACCTTTCCAGGGATGGAGATAAGGCTGACTGGCCTGTAGTTTTCCAGGTCTTCCTTCTTGCCCTTTTTTAAGACTGGCATGATACTAGCTTTTCTCCACTCCTCAGACACATCTCCTGTTCCCCATAACCTTTCAAAGATGATGGAACTGACAATAACATCTGCCAGCTCATTCAGCACTCATGGATGCATTCCATCATGACCCATGGATTTGTGGGTGTCAATTTGGCCTAAATGATCTCTAATCCTATCCTCCTCAACCAAGGCAGGGTCTTCATTTCTCCAGGCTCTCTCTCTTTTATCTCCAAGATCTGGGATTCCTGAGGAATGACCTTAGCAGTAAAGACTGAATCAAAGAATGCATTCAGTAACCGTGTCTTCTCTGCATCCTCTGTCACCAAGGCACCTACCTCATTCAGTAGCAGACCCATATTTTCCCTAGTTTTCCTTTTGCTACTGATGTACTTGAAGAATCCCTTCTTATTGTTCTTGACATTCCTTGCCAGGTATAATTCCAAGTGGTCCTTAGTCTTCTTCATTGCATCCCTGCATACTCTGACAACATTCCTATGTTCCTCCCAGGTGGTCAGTCCCTTTTTTCACATTCTATAAAATTCCTTCTTCCATTTAAGATTTTCCAGAAGCTCCTTGCTCATCCATGCAGGTCTGCTTCCTCCTTTGCCTGATTTCCTACTCATATGGATGCATTGATCTTGAGCTTGGAGGAAGTGCTGTTTGAGTATTAACTAGCCTTCTTGCACCCCTCTTCCTTCTAGAGCCTTAGCCCATGGGATTAATCCAAGTAAGCTCTTGAAGAGTAGATGAGACATGTAGAAGACCTTTGGGGTTACTAATGGCACTAAGAGTTTCTGTTTAGGCAACAATCCCCATGAAAATTGGGATTCAGTTCTATGAGATACCTGCATGTAAGTGCCCCTGTATCGGTCAGGTATCCAAGTTTCTGTTATGGTTAATAGAGATCTAGTCAATCAGTCAGTGGGTCAGAAAGCTACGAAGCTGACTGATCAGTAGATGCCTGTGTCATGATTAGCTGGACTATGGTTTCATCATCTTTGACAGTATTTACTAGATCTCCATTGATTTTAATGGGAACCTAGATACTAGTTAATCGGAACTATCCTCTGTGTCATGCTGCAGGTAAAATGCTGTAGGCACTAGGGACTTGATTCAGAGACATAAACATACAGATCCACTCCTATCTGAGAAGCCCTAAGATGTGTGAGATATCTACTTAGGAATGATGGATATGACATGGGAAATCAGGGAGATCCATGCCGTTCTGGAGTAACTAGAAACACGGCAAGATACAGGGCTCTGTAAAAATCCATGACAATTTTACAGTTTTAGGGGCTTTTCTGTACTGTGTTTGAATGAAATTACTTTATACTTAAAATGAACATGGATAAAAAAAAAGAAAGAAAGAAAAAGACTATATAGACAAGTAGTGAAACCTATAAAATAGGAGTAACAATGTCTCTTGCTCAGTCAGTCCCAGAGCTACACATTGCTAAGGCTGGGAAAGCATTTGGAAAAATTATCAGCCTATGTTTTTTCTTTCCTTTATATTTCTTCTCATGCATCCACTATTGGCCAAAGCTAGGATACTGTGTTAGACAATTTTTTTCTGTTTTCCACTACAAATGTTGTGTGTTCTTATAACGGACTGACTACAAACTGTTAAAATATAAATGTTTCTTTGTCAATGATTTTGATTTTTAAAAATAAAGAAAAAATCTATACTAAAAGTACAAAAAAAAAAAAAGAATTAATATGCTAGCAATGTTAAACACATATGACTGAAGCATTTTTGATTTAATTTCTTCCAAATCCTGTATACAATAAAGCCATAATGAAAGTCCCAGAGTGATTCCTAGAGGTTGTCATTAAGCTAGGTATAAAAATATGTTTTAAAAAGGTGATAAGCCAGGTGAATATGTTTTGGTTACATACTTTCAAAAAACCTTCAAACCCCTTCACTATCAGGCAAATGTTTTCAGCAACAGAGATAGAAAAATAGAAATGCCATTGAGGAGAGTACGTGTAATAGAGAAACATTAACCTGACAATAAAATCTTCAGGTAAAAAATAGAATATTCACCATTGTGAAATCTCATTTTAGCACTGAGAAGTCCTTGGAAAAAACAAAAAAAAACTTCTGGTAATACTTTACTGACTTCCTTCTATCTATTCCATCTTGGCAGGAGCTTGAAACAATTTCTGTCTGCATGTCACTCCTTGAATCAATGAAAAGGTGCCATAATCATGTTTACAGAATGTACTTTTGTCCATGTTATCAAGCATATGGTGTGATAAATATGGTACCTGCCATATGGAGGTTGGATACCACAGGAAATGTAACTCATTAACCATATCTCCACTTGTGATTGGATTTACTATGCACATACGTTCTGCATATTACTGTGGTTGTAACTAAAAGTAGGACACTTAGGGTCTGTACTTAGTTACTCTACATACATGGTCCTCCAGGAAAGTTCCCTCCCTCCAGCTGAGCCAGTATGAGTTCCAATAACTTTGTCTCAGCTGGAAATTGCTCTTTGCAATAAATCATGGTCATTTCATGCTTTAATGCACTGTAGTGAAATGTGTTCAAAAAAAAACTTTTACAAAGCAAATTCTTGCTATAATCAAAATAACAACCTTTTGTTCTAACAACAAAGAAAAAATGTAAACAATTGCACACAGTCCTGTAAGTTTCTAAAAAACTCCTTATATGGCAGTAGTCTCTTGAGCTCTACTTTGTGCATGCTGAATAGCTACAGATCTTTGCTATGTATTTGAATGTTTCTTTGGTTATGTAGGCAGGCAAAGATATGAAATAATTCTTTAGTTATACATACACAATAATCTTAAAATCAGGGATGTTTCCAAAAAAATATTCATCCCCGTGATATTCACAAGTTTTTACCTTTTTCTGTTTTTCCTTGTCTGTAGATTCACCAAAGGATAGCACAACTGATTAAACATAGATTTATTAGTGCTATTCTAGAAATTCTTACTGTGCTGGAAGTTAAAATATTTGCGAAATTATTTGTATCAAGGAATAATTCCAAAGAAATTTGAAGCAAATCTAGTGTAGAAGTAATGATCTGTATTTCCACAATGGTAAACACGACCTCTAGCCCAAGCAAGACAGTGAATGAAAGGTATCTTGAGTTATCTTCCCACACATCCTTATGATCCTGACAGACTTTCTCTCACATTTTACTATATTAGTTTCAATATTCTGGACAAATGGAAGGAGACTATGTACCCTTTGGTGACAAAAGAATTCTTATCATCTTCTTGTCCACTGGAAAGATGTAAGAGTAAGAGAAAGAGGGGAAATATGAAATACAGCAGAACATCAAAATACATATATAGATATAAGCAGTCAAAATGTCTGATTCTCTCAATGTCTCAGTACTGCCCTGCTACTTCCATTGTTGCATGAAAGAGAACTTTTTAAATTATTTGGTATGTTACATCAGAAACAGATCAATTTCAACTTATACATGTACTTTAGGCTATTTTAAATCATTTGTATGTCATTTTCCACAACAGCATAATTACAAAATATGCAATATATACATTCAGTTTGCATTGTAAGTGTAGGCATAATCTAGAATGAAGTGAAAGTCTTTTGATCCAACTTTCCTTGATGAATTAAAGACAGCACAAAATATCATCCATTTAGAAAGTACTGTTGTTATACTGATGTAATCAAATCTATAGAATAATAAGTAATTAAGGGAATATGTGCTTTTGATCTGAAGGAACAGTCAAAGGAAAAAAAGTTTATTATTGAGGTGGTTGAACAGAGAATTAAAGAAACATGAATGTAAAATCACAGAATCACAGAATCACAGAATCACAGATTAGTTGATGCTGGAGGGAATCTCTGAAGTCCAGCTTGCCTGACTTCCCTGCTCAAGCAGTCTCTCTTGAACTGGGGGGCCCAAAACTGGACCCAGAACTCTAGGTGTGGCCTCACCAGTGCTGACTGTAGTGGGAAAGACCACCTTCGTTCACCTATTGACAACACTGGGAAGGAAGTAAGAAGGCAATGGGAAAGAAAAGATGGAAATAAGGAAAAATACAGAGGTAGGTGCTATTTTATGTTTCTTTGATTTAAAAGACATAGGAGGATATATGTTCAGTCATGTAAGTATTTATGATGAAGGTACAACTAATAAAAATTAAACAGATTAATATAATCTATCTCATAGTAATTTAAATTTTGTCTATTATTTCATAATTTATTAAATTATTTTTATTAAAAATTATAAGAGTATCATCTCCACTTTATGGAAGCACATGTTTCTAAAGCACTTAATGGAATTTGTCTTTATTTATGTGGAGAAACTTATTCACAATAGTGTAACGTAATTTGCCAACAGTCTCAAAGTAAGCCAGTAGCAGCCTTAGAATGGAACTGGTCTCTAGGGTCCCACCTGGTATCTTCTCTGTAAGAATATATTTTGCATTGGACATTGGTTAGAACAATTCCGTATTTCATTTCAATTATAAATTAAAAATAGCAAAATTAAAATTAATTGGATCTCTTGTATTTTCCAGCTTCCTGACTGAATTAATCTAAGAATATGTACATAGATTTTTTTTGCAGATAAGATATTTAATTTTGAGGGTTAAATTGCAATATAGTTTATTTCTATTTCCATTTATTTGATTTTGTCATACATTAAAAAAAATCAAACAACAAAACAAAAAACCCCAACAAACCAAAACAACAAACTAATGCAACATTAAAAAACCCAACTACTAAGCTTCTTTTCATTAACATCATTTTAATACTAATGGTACAATTCTGCTTCAAAGATAGGTCCCATTAACTTCCCTTAGCTAAGAAAGTTCATGTCAAATTATCGTGCTGGTTTCAGGCAAGAAAGAGTTCATTTTCTCCACAGGTCAAACATCTGGCCCAGGCTGGCTGAAGTCGTCCGTGGTCAGTCATGCTCAGTGCACATGTGCAGTACTTACAAGAGAAGTGGCCTAGGGCTTTTGTTAAGGCTTTTATTAGCTTCTTATCAAGGTCATTAACTCCTTTGTTAGTGGCTTGGCACGTTTGGTAGAGATTGTGAGGGAGTTCATTCCTTAGTGTGTTGGGGTGTTTTTTTCGTGGTCATTTTGTCTCCCTGGGTCTCTGGCTCTGGGGACTCTCGCTACTCGGGACCTGGCTGTGTGTCAGTCAGTGGATGATAAGCAATTGTATCACATATTCCATTTTCCATTGTTTTAATTACTTATTATTAGTAGTATTCTTAGTATTAGTAGTATCACTATAATTTTCAATTATATTCAATTATTAAATAGTTCTTATCTCAACTTTACGAGCCTCCTTGTCTTTTCCTCCAAAACTCCTCCTCTACTGGGGGAGGAGGGGAGGGGAGGTGAGCAAGCAGCTACGTGGTACTTTACTGCTAGACAAGGTTAAACCACAACACTTAGGAATTTTAACTTCAAAGAAAATTTAACTTCAGTGTATTGCAACAGATTTTCAGGTGCCTTCAAATTAAACTCTTCCATAATTTTACTTAAAGCTTTCAGATTGCATTAGGTATGATGACAAAGAAAGCAATAAAATGGGACTACAACAAACTGTAAACGTAAAAAACACTCTTATTATTTCACCTCAGTCCTCTATATTGCAGAGCTTTTACATCACCAGCCTGGTATCCATGCTGCCAACATCAATGTCATGTCAATGTATGACTCCATATGGAGGTGAATACTAATTTACCAAGTCACAGTTTATCTTTCACAGTAGACTGTAATTAGACAGAAGCAGCTTGTACTTTCTGAAAAAGTGTTTCTGAAACATGGACATTGGGTATTCTTAGATCTTGGAGACAATTTTCATGAAGAATACATCTCTGTTTAAGAGAACATGATTCCCATCAAATAAACATTGGTGTAATTCAAGTGTCCTAATGAGAAAATTAATGATGAAAGGAATATTTTAGACAATTGGTAGCTTAGATATATCACGTAGATAATTTTTGTTATGTTTTGTCAAAGGATCTTAAATTTTTCCCTACGTTAACTTCTACAAATACAAATGACAGATCTCTTTCCATATTCTCTGCAATGACATTTGCAGTAAATTTAATTTATAATATTGTACCAAGTATCCACTGCTGCACTGTCATTGAGATTATTGAAATGATAGTTCTGCTAGATAATCTATCAATCCAAACTGCAGGACTTGGACCAATCTCGTCTATATTAAAATTACCTTCCCTGTAAGAAAGACATAATTCTTCTATTTTCTTTCACAACTTTGCCTTCTGTTTTGAGTTTTATGAATAATTGCTTTCTACTGATCAAAAACAAATTCTAATATACTGCACACATGGTCATTGATCACTATAAGCACTAATGTATAAATAAAAATATGTTTATGTTTCAAACTAAAACTGACATCTCTATAATAAGACCTCATACACACAAGCTAGTACATTACTATACCATATCCAGAAAGGCTGATTGCTCAGTTTCTGTGAGATTTTTTCTATCTGAAATATGGATCCTATACTAATGAAATATAAAAATAATAGTATATATTTTCTGTCTTAAAAAAATCCCACTATGTATGTATTTGATTGTTAAATTAACTGAACTCTAGGATTCACCATTAATTAAGACAGTATTGCAAGTATATTTTTAAACCAAATTACATTTACAACTTTGCCTTGGTATACCACTATAAACCTGTTTTCTAATTCTGTTTTTGATGACAAGTTGTTAGATATTCCCTTCTGAGTCCCTCATGGATAACTATCCATGCCACATGATCACCACACAATTTGTGTAAAATTGCTCATCTGTTTTTGATAAAGGCCATAAATAAATACATGGCAAGTCAGAATTGTGATGTGTTAGAAATGTTTCCAGGCCTACTGGCACTTGATAAGTAAATATGAGGGAAGAGAAGAGGAAGGGAAAGGGGAAAGGGAAGCAAAATGAAAGGGAAAGGGAAAGGGAAAGGGAAAAAAAGGAAAATTAATTCAATTTTTTAAAAGTTAGCGGGAATTTTATTCTCATGCAATCTATATTAGATTTGATAGGTATAGACCAACAGTTTGGAAAGAAATGAAAACAGGTGTCTACCTGAAACCTTTCATACATTCTTTTTAAATAATTTGTCCTTGTAAGAATGGCCGCTAAATTATTAGTTCTTTAAAGAACAATACAAGCCAAGACCCCAATCCTATTTAAAAATGCATAAATAATTAAAGGTAACAAATCAAAACTTGTTACAGAAAAGTCTACGGTGAAAATAATATGTGGCTTTGATAAACTGTGGGTGGTTTAAATTTCTTTAAATAAGCAATTTTACTCCATCTATTAGCCAAGGTTAAGGTCTTCTTCCCCAAGCTAGTGAGCTGTATAGTGTGGTTCTAAGACTAGACTACCTCACTGGATTCTGTAAGTATGACAAGTATTGTATGCATTTGTTCAAAGGTATCCCCCCAGGCAGACTAAAAAATAAAAAAGAAAAATTAAACAAAAAATAAAAGCAAAAAGTCTGATGTAGATTTAAAATAATTTATACATTTCAAATATTGGCTTAAAAATACATTATATGAGAAATAGCAACTTGAAATGTGGATAGAGCTTTGTCATCTTAACAATTAAACATCCAGCCTATTACACTAATGACCCTCTGAGAAGAAAAGCTGAATTTATGTGAAATACTTATTGTTTCAGTACTTTTTCAAGTAGAATTTGTATGCCTGCATACATTTTAAGGTATGGATCTATCTCACTATTGTCACTAGACCTTTTATATTTATTTTGTCATTCAAAAGTTGTCCAGAATGTGCATTGTAAATATTTCCTTGGGCAGGAATATATATCCTACTAGGTAGCTAGTAAGATTTCATCTTGTATTTTAGAAATAAATTCAGCAGGGTTCTAGTATGCAGGCTACAGTCTGCATAGTAAAAGACAGATTTAAAGTGTTCTTTCTTCCACATCCATGCAGTGTTTGGACCCGTGGACTTCCATGCACTATTCTCTCTTGTCCCCCTCTTCCGCCCCCCTCCCCTTGACTGCCTCCCCTCACTTTCCGTAAAGAAAAAAGGAAACTCACAGAGGTCAATAACAATCTTACTGTTGACATCCCAATGGTTTGGATCTAACCTTGACAGTGGTATAAGGTGACTATTTTTTCATCCTTGGGTTATTGCCTGCTTTCCTCATACTGTACTTCGCACGTTTAACAGGAAGAGACGTTTCCCAATTCTTCTGCTCTTATATGTTACATTATCAGAGGTAGGAAAAAGGATCTCTAAAATTTAATTCTAACTTCTCACTCAGAGGATATTTGGCTCCTTCCTTTATCCCTTTTGGCAAATACTCCACTTCATTACTGCAATGGGAAAGGCATTATCATCAAGCAATATTTTGAAAGGGGATTATGAAAAGAGAGACTTGGAAAATATATTTTATCTTATACTCTTTTTACCTTTATTTGTCCATTTTAAATTTTTTTTCCCATGTAATTCTTCTTCCATTTTCCAAACCTCATTAATCAAAGCATCTTTTCTTTTTTTCTTTTTTTTTTTTTTTTTGGTGTCTTATTTTAAAATGAAGTTCATTAGTCATATCACTTAAAAAACACCATGTTTTCCCAATGCTACTGGTGAGACAAGAGGGAGCTTTGCCTGCAGACTGCAATCCAGAATAATATATGTGAAGATGAAGAGAAGAATGTTCTGTCGGGTTCCAGGACAGCAAGCAAAAATAAATCCAAAGCCCCAAGGAGGAAACCACCCCCCCTGAGCCCGGGAGTCAAGAGCAGGGAGAAAGAAAATCTTGAACTGCTCCTTTCCAAAGCAATCTGCCTGACAAAATACACTGTCTGCTAATCACTGAGGTCTGGACAAAGACCGCGCTGTCAGCTCAAACCGCACAGCCGGCAGGAATGTCCGAGGTGACCACCCGCCGCCACCCTTCCCTTCCACCCTCCCAGGTCCAGCCTCTGCAAGCTTCCCCAGCCTGCTCCCAGCACCGCTGGTACGGGGGGTACTGTGACCACTCAGCCTAATATATTATGGAATGAAACAAGATCTCATAGACTGTCCCTAGGAGAGCAGCTCATTGCTGCCTGGGACCAGGACACTGGACCAAACTCCCCTATCACCGTGATGGTCACATATTTGATTCATAACCGATGCTCAATGACTGTAAACATTGTTGTCTGTCCCCTTCCAATGATGACTAGATTGTTTTTGTATCAGAGAAGTTTACTTAAAAACACGGTTAATCTGAACAACAGAACTCTTTGCCTTGCCAAAAAAGCCCACAGTATTATATAGTTTGCCTTCCATCCAGGGCTTGAATTAGTTCCTAAATATAAATATCCATCATAGTTAAGAAGCCTTATTGTATACTCTCTCACTTCCCCTCCACAGAGCCAAAGTTACTGTCACTTTTACAATCCATGTTATTGTATACCTTAGATTTCTCACATGACACGAGAAGCCCATGTGGGGGAACCAGTTTAGTGACCTGCAGAGTCCTATCCTCACTCTTGACAATATACCGTAACAGATGCTAAATCTGTGTTCAGACCTTACTTTAAACATAGTTATCATAGTGAAGAACTCAGGATAGATTAATCACTAAGAAATTTTGAGACAAATATATCAACATAATTTTGTAAGTGAGAATCTTTAAAATATTACTAAGCCCTAAATTCCAATATACCCAGACATTCAACCTTTAGTAAGCTGTACTCCATTTTATTTTGCAAAATATAAGCATATGGTCTATTTAAAATTATTTAATTACATACAGTGGTATTTTTATTACCTAAATATGTGCACTATTTATCTTAAATATATTCCACAGAATCATTATCATCTACTAAATAAAACAAATTTTTAAAAATAAAGCTAAATAAAAACTTTATACTGTTCCTAAATGCATGTGATTATAAGATAATTACCAGTTGGTAGTATATCTCTAATTTAGAGTTTAGGTGTATTGCAGCCCAACGTAAAGGCAAACATGGGGCATGGGGCCACATTCCATAACGGAAAGTCACCAGAGAAATGTTTGATCATTCTTTGTGATGCATAAAATATGTCACAGCTGTACTATAAATGATATCAGCCATCAGGTAAGGTTGTCATTTGCCATTGCTGGATTATATTGCAAAAACACAGTGTTTCTGGGATTATTGCTCAAGAAAACACAACCTATTTAGTCTGTGTGCATATTACCATACCCTTGCTCTGTTTCAAAAGAAAGTAGTCATAAAATAAACATGGTAAGGAGAATAGATCTGGTTGATATTTTGTTTCAACATACACCCATTTCATACGTTATAAGTTGTGAATATGTTAAGTACAGGTCTACATTAAAGCTAGGTTCTACAAAAGGACTGCATATATCTCCAGAGATTAGTTCTTTTCATTTGATTTCTGTTATGCACACATCTTATTTTAGTTCAAAATCTAAGTCTGTGTCACAAATAATATGTATAACAAAGGAATAATGGCAGTAAAAGTAGACCAAAATGTATAAAGATTTATTATATTACCCATTAACTCACAGACTTTTAAAAATTGTGTTTATTAAGACATCCACATTATTAACATATTCATCAACATACATAGAAACTATAACTTAAAATTATAGTAGAATTTCATGATTTTGTGTCCATTATGTTTGTCCATCAGGAAGTAGCTTTATGAAAAATTCATGACTCGTCATTTATTGGGTAGAGAGGAAATTCCATACTTTTCAAAACAAAAATTACCTGTTAAAATTATTTTGGAGACTTGCCTTTGTGCAACATTTATTAAATGTAGTATGGCCACATAAAATAAAATATTTTAATATGGAGATGTAGGAAAGAAACAGAAATGTGTTGGGTAGACCAGTAGCTAAATTTTATAAGAGTAATTGTATCATAAAGTATATTTATTAAGATGCAGAGATAGAGACTATATTCTTTTTCTATTTTAATGTGTTTGGAGTAGTGAGTGTAGTGTTGATTGTTTGAGACTTTACCCTGGGGGCTTTGGTGCTCAAAATTTTTCTAATTTTCAAAAATGAAACACTATCATTAGTAAAGAAAGTCACAAGAAACACAGAAATGCAAGACAAATAATGTTATCATAAAGATAAGTTTATTCTGATTTACCTGAAATTATATGTATGCTGATGAATAACACAGTTTTCAAGGCCATTGCAATCAATTTTACCTGTTGTGTAAATATCTTGGGGTTTTAAAAAACTTTTCAAATTTAAACCGTACTATCTGAATGACAGCTTTAGCATTAGTTGCTTAGTAAGAAAATGAAAGTCATTATTTTTTTAATTGAGTCTGAAGAAACACTTTTCACAGAGAATTAACATGTGGCACAACAGACAAAATCGATTAAGGCCCGCCATCTGGCAGAAGTCTAGAAAAGTTGCTGCCATATGTTTTGACCAAGACTGCAAAATAAACTGTTTTATACTGTCAGCACCTCCAGTTCTGTTTTATAAATTACATTCGGTTTTATTATATATATGAAAAAGATTAGGAAAGGTTTCATCTATGGCTGGCCGCTTAATTGGAAAACAGACGCTATATAAAATTTCAAAACAGGGGCAGGGTGAATGGGGCTCAGTTTGAAAGCTCTTTGACAGCTGTAAGTAACAAAAATGCAAGGATTGCTATAAATTCTTTATTAGGCTGATCTTTAATCAGTAATATTTAAATCATTCTTGAATATCAACGACTGTAGATTTTCTTTGCTAATAATTGCAGAATAAAACGTAATACAAAATTCCTGGGTAGAGAGGAAGAATGTTCATGAAATTCATGGGTAATATTAAGAAGCGGTGAAATGGGGGAAAAAAAAACCCCATCTTTTTCTTAAAAGGATATAGTTTCATAAAGAATAGATTTTAAAAATCAGTATATATGTATGTTGCTGTTGGAAAAATAACATATCAGGTTCAAATGAAATTTAGGAATGTTAATCTCTTTTGCAGCTGCTATTTTTGTTTTATGGTATTTTTACAGCTGTTTTTAATTTCTTTTAAGAAATACTAAACCTTTCGGAGTATTCCCAAGTGAAACACCATGGTACAGATAATTGGTTTCATTGCAATTCAGATTATGAACATCATTTTTCAGTTGTTACTTTCAAACTACATGCACAGCTAAATCTGTAAGCCATTTTCTTTATTTCAGCTACTATCAAAAAGGGAGAAAATAGCTTAAAACATCACAAAGCCTTAATGTCTTTGCAAGGATTTGTGATGTTTGAAAATGTTTACTCACTAATGAAGAATGTTCATGATAAATGCAAAATTGTCTTCAAACACATTTATGCTTATACAATATATGTGCAGAAACGGATCAATTATTGCTGGCATAAGACATTATAAATTGACATCTCTGTGCGCTAGAAAAGCACTTGTACTCTAAAGGGTTCCATTCAAAGGGTATATGGCTAAAGAAGAATTTCAATTCAGTTTCGAATAAATTCCATTGCAACTGTAACTGAAGAGCTGTTAATAATATCTCCAACACTACCTCTGTCCTGTGCTCTAGTTTGCTATCACAATTCTTGTAGGAAAAAGAAAATCTAACTTTCTTCCCCACCTTCCCCTCCCATGGGCCTCTGGTTAATATGGGGCACAAAGTACTAAGCAATACCTGAATATTTCTTTTTATCCTTATCTTCAACATGTGGTTCCACATTGTATTTACAACATATCCTCTAAGCCCTGAAGCAAATATGCTTTTATTTTTCTTCATAGTCTTCTATCTATGTCATCACTGGCTTCATAAGGAGTAATGAATTTATTCTCAGAACACTACTGTGAGATCAGGAAATACTCAAATGAGTATTTACAATGGCAGAACAGAAAGAGACACTGAGAGCTGTAGTAACGTTTCAGAGAAAGGAGAAACAGGCACAGAATCCAGACTGCTTGGTCTTAACCCATGGCCTCTGTCACTTTTTCCAGAGGATTCTAGCTCACTCATTTCACTCAAAACCTTTTTGCCCAGTGTGCCCAGTGAAGACCTAACTCGTACAGCTCTGAATTCGTATGGTGTAGTTTTGGCCTGAAATTAAATGGCAAACAAAAGTCAAACACATACGTGATCAAATAATAAAGGACCTTATGAAAACACGTGCACACAGGAAAGTAGAGTTCACGCTACACGTGTAACCTTGACTTTGCCATTTCCTGACTTCGGTTGCTTCTTTTTGCACTGCACATTTCACTTAACACTAGGGGTGGGGGGAAGTGGGGATGCTGAAAAATTTTTAAATATCTGAAAAACCATAGAAAATGCAAAATATTTTGTTGCTTGGTAGACAACAGCCAATTTCTTTGTTAATGTAATTTTTATACGTACATTATGTTATATATATATATCTACAAACATTGGGGCAGAAAGGGTTGCCTCATTCCATATATATTTCTCTTAAGTCTTGCTTTCTTCCATGTGGATCTTCACATATTTTACAAAAAAAGGCAGCACACCTTCAGGCTCTATTTTATTCCCTGTGGACTGTCATTCATTTCAGAATTCCCTGTGAGATTTCCCTGAGCTGAACACACATGCACAGAACCACAAAGAATATAAAGCAGACAGTTATGACATCAATTACAAAATTCACTATGAATTGATGTAAACCCTTACTCTGGTTCACACATCGACACCAATTTCATTCCACCACTAAGAGGCACATGTGAGACTAAGACTAATTCCTATCCCAAATTCCGTATTTTTAAGCAAACACTCATTTTCATCTTTATGACTTAAGAACCTGTCCTGTTTTTAAACATGAAGTATGCAGTAATCCTAATTTATAGACAGTTGAGTCTTAGGGCTTACTGAAAGAGAAGTGACCAGAAGACCAAATGAAAACTATATCATGAAGCAATTTCTATTTTTTTTTAGATAGCTATTATGAGTTTGTTTGTTTGTTTTAAGGTAGGAAGCATCTAACTGCTGTATGACTTTGACATATTTGAAAATTATAACTGCACTTATAACACCTTAGTTCTTCTTTCTATAATGTTATTCCACTGAAATTAGTAAAATTATAATTCTTAGTAAGTACTCATCATATAATTTCTCAGGAAACCATGTTCTGAGAGAGAGGGTGTTTTTACTGACAGCTATCTGGTATCTTTATTGATAATCCGTCAACACATGAAATTTTTGCTGACAAAGCTTGCAGGCCATGTAAGAACTGGTGAAGTAGCAAGTAATGATGAGAACACATTAGTTCTACCAAGTTATATAAATTACTTGTGGAACTGATCTCATTCAAACAGCATATATTTTATGGCAGACACATGTACAGTCATACATCTGGCAACAACAAAAAATGTAGATCCATAGGATTGGAGGATTATACTTTGGAAATCAATGACATGCTAGGAAGTAGGAATAATGGCAAGTAAGTGGCTGAATGTGAGCTACCAGTGCAGTTTAGCACGGTGACTATTGTGGACAAGGTTCCTGGTTATATAGACAAGGGAATAAGGAGGGAAAAGTTCAACTTTGTTGAGTCAGGTATTGGAACAGTCCTCAATTTACTGGGGTGATCAAGGTCCTGTGAATCACCAGTTCCTAAAATAAAGGAATTGTTTCAAAAGGAATGCTTTAAGAGAAGTAATATGTTACCCATATATTATGTTATTGTCCAATATTTGTAACAATTACTTCTGGGTCAAACTTCTCTTCAGATATATCAAAGGCATAACTTGCAAGTAGCCAAATTATTTTCAGAAAGGAGCTTTTTTTTTTTTTCCTCCTGAAGACAGAGTCAATTTATAAATCACACTTTATCAGAAAAAAAATCCTTACCCATCATCGCTAAAAGTAACACTTAGGGTTTTATACCTAAGAAGGATACAAAATGGAGATATTGGATTTTTTTAATTTATTTTATTTTTCTTATCTTTTCACTTTGTGCTACTAACAGCATTTGGCATATGGTGTTTTGCAATTTCTCTCACACAAGCAATCAGGTGGTGTTTCTTTTGTTGTATGAACGTTTGCCAGGGGAATAAGAGGCTGAACTCTACCCTCCCCCTGAAAAAAAAGTATGAAAATGTAAAAGAAATTATAGGAAAACCACAAAAGCTTGCAGAATAACTCAAGGGTAAATCTCCTGTCTGACTTTGTTTTCCAATAATTTAACTGAATTTTAAAATATACTTGATTCAAAGGCACAGTGTCTTTTTAATCAAACACTAAAGAACTGTTCCATGCCTGAGATCGTCAAACGAAAATTTATAAGGCAATACAATTAGAACATAAACAAAAAAACAACCAGATAAATAGTAACAGTAAAGGCAGAGAAATTATTTCGTGAATTAAATGTAATATAATGTTAAGGTAAATGGAAGGAAGAGCCAAAGGAAAAAGTTAATTGCTGAAAGCAAATAAAATTTAGAACTTTATTCTAGGACACTAAATTGAAAGCTATACATAAAAAAGGGACAGGTTTCAAAGTATAACTTGACAAATACATTGATTTTAATTGAAGCAGTGGATGACCACTTCTCAAAGCTTATCCATTTTAGCAGGTTCCATGGAGAATGTAAAGACCAATTGTCAGGAACCACCTAACATAAGGGTGGTTCAACGCTTTCTACTTCTCTCAAGCCACATATTATGAGAGATCATGAGAGGACTATATTGTTTTCCTAAGCTCACAAAACGGTTCATAGTACTCCAACACGACTATTCACTGCTTCTTCAGATTTTGTGCTTCTTCTACAGGATTTAAAGGCAAAAAAATATATTCTTTCTTCCTATACCATAATATTGAGACTCAGTAGTGCTAAGACACAAAAACATTTTTTTGCAAGATCCTAGCAAGAGTTCTGTAAGGTAATAGGAATACTTTAACCCACAAAACTAGTAGGTTCTTCAGCATTACTCAGGGGCTTAAAGGGCATGAATGAGTACAGAACTGCCTAAACTCCACTTCTGATATTTCTAGCTGTTTCAGGGGAAATCTGCTAAAACTTAAAAGCCACGTAGCTAGTTCAGTGATGTGTTCGAAGTAACATACTCTTGAAGGAATTGATTTAACTAATGGTTTTAAATTTAGTGTCTTGCCACTTTAGTGCACTGGCAGAATAGCTCAGATCTTTCTAAATCCATGCTATCATTCATATTTATGCTCAGAAGCTGCTCTTTCTATAATTTCTCTGTATTGAGCAAAACATTTCCAAAGCATTTCCTCACATTAAGTTACTATTACTTGGTATTTTAAACAGTAGAGTTCTTCAGGAAGTGTAAAATACTCCTTAATTCTGGACATCAATGTGATTGCAACAGAGGAGAAAATCCTTTCTGATTCCTAAACTGGATTTTCTGTCAGAAATACCGCATCTTAGAAACATGCTAGCAATACATTTGCACATAGATTGAGAATGAAAAGGGCAGCAATATTGGCAAGATGGTTGCTGAATGCCAGGAAAGTCAGTAAGGGTGAGTAAGGGTCATCTGTCCCATTGTGTTCACATAGGCCAGCATGCTTTGAGAAACAGAGAGACTGCAAGGAGGAATAAACTCTGGCATCAGTTTTAAAAAAGTGTATCCTACTCATTGTATGTGGCAGATGGCTCCGCCATTCCATAGATTAGTCAAGTCAAATTTCACTTAACAGGTGGTTTTGGGGTTTATCCCAAAAGGCAATTTACTTTGCCAAAGGTAGGTATAACAAATTTCAGGCTTCTTTTTCATAAGACAAAAAGAACTATCTATATGATTTTTATTTTAATTTAGCTATTAGAAAGGTTAGATTATAGAACCATAAACATGGTTCTAGAAAATGTGTACACAAAAGACATTGTCAAAAACTGGCCACTGTTTATTTTAATTAAAGAGCAAAACCAAATTAACATCTGTAAAATTTGCTGGATTCTGATATTCATCATTGCTTACTTTTGTGGTACTCATCCTTTTCCGATTATTTTCACTGATACGTGTAAACAGACTATAAGTGAGCAAAGATTGCCCTTGTGATCAAGAAATAACTGTACCTAAGAAGTGAATGTTATTTTTACATAAAAACAAATATTGTACTACTAAACTAATATAGAATATGACACAAATCAAATGAAATAATATTTTGCCTCTTAAAAAACAAAGAAACACCACTTTTTGCTATTCCCCAGACTTTCATTTGCTAACCAAGACATGTAAAAAGAAAATTATTTTTTTTATACTAAGAAATAGTTTACAAAAAAGTTACAGTCAATTATTTTGACTGTAACTACAAGTTACACCTACAAGGGTGCTGGGAGAGGACTTTTTACAAGAGCCTGTAGTGATAGGACAAGGGGTAACGGGTACAAATTGAAAACAGGGAGGTTTAGATTAGATATCAGGAAGAAATTCTTCACAGAGAGGGTGGTGAGGCACTGACACAGGTTGCCCAGAGATGTTGTGGATGCCCCATCCCTGGAAGTGTTCAAGGCCAGGCTGGATGTGGCTTTGAGCAACCTGGTCTAGTGGAAGGTGTCCCTGCCCACGGCAGGGGGGTTGGAACTAGATGGTCTTTAAGGTCCCTTCCAACCCAAACCATTCTATGATTCTATTATTCTATGATTCTATTTCATGTTAGACCTAGTTTTTCAAATCAATACATCACAAGCTCACAGATAACCTATATTTCTTATAGCTCTTGCTTTTAAAAAGATATTAACAAATGCCAAGCAGACATCAGTTTCTCAGGCACCAAATAATGCATTCTAATTTTGTGAAATATAAGAGACATTGTAATTTTGTGTTTTCATTCAACGGCTTTGACTCTATAGGACTGTTTATTGAGGAACCTGAACCCTCTCTGTGTTTGCCCTGAACACCGACAAGAGGAAAGTTGTTCCCAGAACAGGACTTCGAGGCACCTTACGATCTCCTGTAAAGCTCAAAGAGGAATGTATGCACAAACAGAATACCCCTTTAAGGTCACCATTTTCCTCATGGCACACTAAGCATAAAACAAGTTATTCTGGCAGGGGTATTTTATGTTCTTGTGAAGTTCACCTTTTAAAATCAGACATCAAGATGCCCGTGGCCAGAATAGCATCTCAAGGGGGAAAAAAAACCCACTCTCTTTCTTGGCTGTAAAACCACACACCCCCAGTAAAGCTAAATTGAACAAAACTACCCTCATGTTTGCAGAATTTTCAAAGAAATAATGTAACAGTAGCCTACAGGTGGTAACATTTTAAGAAAAGTGCATCTGAATGGAGACCAAAGATTCCAATGCCCGTTGACAGGACAAAAAACAGGACCCGAAGGAAGAGGAGGTACATGCCTCTTTTTAACATAAGACCTAGTGTCGAGCTCTTCATCTATAGCAGGAGGTGGCCCCTCCTAAGGCTAAGTGCCTTAAATTGTACACAGTTCAAAAGTGGGGGTCTCTGGAGAAAACTTCATGAGGAAGGAATAATGCTTTTTAAAATTTTTATTTTCAAGTAAAGTAAAAAGTTTGATTCAATATACAGATGTAGGGCTTTTTTTCCCCCTTTGATCTTTGAAAAGCTCTGGGTAAACACATCTAACAGCTCTCAGCTGCATTTGTTTAGCTAAGGTAGCTGGAATTTTATGACAACAGGCAGTTGGAAGAACAATTGGATTTCTACTGTAATTGTTCTGAAAAAGATTGAACAATCTTTTCAAACTAAATAGGAACTCAAAGTAGAAATTTACCTGTTGTAAATTTAGTTTAGTTGTAATACAGATAATCAGAACTACTGATGACTTATTTTCTGTAGCTGATTCCGAATTCTGTAGATCACAAGCAGACAAAGATACAAACTGTTAGTGTGCTCCATTTTTTAAGCATATACTGTTATCTTTAAAACAAACATCAGACAACAAAATTTATCCCTGATCACAAATATATGGGGTTTTTTTTTCTAGCTGGTTAATAGGTTATATTTAAAGAAATCTGCACAAGTAGCATTCAGATTCTAGGCTTTTGTAGTCACTCCCCAGATTTCTGGAATGCATCTGATAGCAATACATGAAAATGAATACTTCAGTCAGGAATATGTTCTGAAGAAGGAATCATAGTTTCAAAAAGCAGTGGTGTTGTGGTAGTGATATGGTGTATTTGAGATGTGTATGCAGGCACATGCATACAACAGATTGAAATATGTGATGTAGAAAGGGTTTTCTGGCAGCAGCTTGGAGTGCAATTGTAAATCATTTCCTCTTTTTAGCACGTAGGCGAGTGTATGAAATGGTGTCTTACCATCATCTGCAGATCAAATACACAGAGCACATTATATATATATATGTGTACAGATGTACACACACATGCACAAACAGTGAAATAAAAATTGTTTATAAGTAAATCCAGATTACGAAATCTTGTTTAAATGAATTTATTTTTTTATATAGCTATAAGTACACCCATACAAACATATGAATGTAACTGTATATTTTTTCATTGAAATAGAAGTAATTTATTGTGTCTGTATATGTGAGTGTGTAGTTACTTCTTGTAAAATATATTAAAATGTGCTGCATTAAAGCTACCTTTGATCCTTTTATGAAGTTTGGCTCAAAATCTATTACACAGTGAAAGTAAGCCCTCCTTTTAGTAATTGCTGACAGTGAGCTTTCAGGTGTTGAAGATTTCCTCAGCCTCACATGATGTCATTTAAACTAACGGACAAGGTGAGCACCTCCATGTGGAAAAAAGAACGTGTAAATGTGAGTTATTCTCAGGTGGTAGAAATGAGCCTTCTCTCTTTTTTCTTTAAAATAAGTGAAGACATTGTAGCTTTTCTTAAACTCAAATGTACAGTAATCAGTCTTCTGCTGTATCTGAGTTCCCTCTAAGCAGCTCCTGTAGTAAGGATAAAATGTTTGCACTACCAGTAACATTGACCAGATATACTTTAGCACTGAAACAACCACACTTTCTTAATAACAGATCCCTAGCCAAAGCACATGAAAGCAATTAAAAAATAATTAGAAAAAATAATTAGAAAACCTATAAAAACACAGACCTACATCTAAGCTACATCATTAACTCTAGAACAAATAAAATTAACTATATTGTTCCTGATAAATTTAGAGAAGACTGCTGAAGTGGGGGGGAAGGAAATGAGGAAAGAGACAAAAAACATGAATGGGAAACACCCTCACAAATACTGATTTGTTTTCAGGTTCACTTTTAACTTGATTCAATTTTACTGCTTCTTAACTTCTTTTATAATAACTCTTAGAAGACAAAAAAACTTAACTGAATGCTTGCATGCAAAATATGTGGGCATGAGCAGTACTGCTGAGAGTGTGTGTTAGCTTGAAACACAGTTTCTATAAAATCATGAACATTTACATTGATTGTATTTAGCTGGCATAATGAAGCCATATTCTAAACCTTATTTTTCTCTTGTCAGGTTTCCTGGTAATAGCAATTTCAAAAGATATTTTTAGAACTCTGGTTATACAATGTCTGTAACTCAAGGGATGCGTGTCTGTTAGAAATTGGTATTGGAATACATACAAATTGTACTCCCTGTTTTGGATATCATAAAGTGGGATGTCTCCAACTGGAAGGATGGAAGAAATTTTAGCCTTAGTCTGTTCTCTTGGTTGTTATCAATAATGTCTCCCTTTGGTGAAAGACAATGAATTGTGTGAAATAATTCTTTCAAGATAAAAGAAAATCACTGCTTAATTAGGCTCAATTAGTCATGTATTTAGAGGGCAGAAGGCAGAATGACAGCTGTTAGGCATTGCTGAATCTGATAAAGCTGAGGCTGCTATGAGTCTGTGTCCCTAGTGAGGCTGAGAGTGTATTCCCAAAAGGCTAACATGTGCATGCCATGTACATAATATACACATACATGCAGCTTGCCATATAGATCAAACCAAACACTCAACACTGACACAAAAGCAAACAGCACCAACAGAAATCATCCTGTTTTCTTTTCTGGCTGATCAGGAAGAAGGTCTCTTAGTGGGAAATGCATATACAGATCTACAGCTTGGATCCCCCAGCAGCTGTGCTTAGGCATATATTCTGCTCAGTAGCTGCCCTGGAACCTTCTCTCCAGTTGCTGCTACCAAGACATACAAGCCTCCAAGGCTGGAGCCCCACTCCTGTTGCTGGTACTCACACCCCTCACACTACACACACACACAACTTTGATCCCACCTGTAACTGTCCTTAGATCAGTGCTATGCTGTCACTGGCCTCTGTTCCCCTGCACTCTAGTTGCCTCATGCACATGTGCATACACACACACATGCAAACAGGTCTTTAGTTTGACTCCCAGTCCCTATGGTCTCTTCAGCAGTTTCTCTGGTCCTTCTGGGAGCTCACCGTTCCAGGTGTCTTACCTGTCGAGCAGACATGGCTCTGAGGGCACTTGTTCTGCTCACCAGTTCTCCTGGTTTCACTAGCGATCACAACACATATATGAAACCTCGCCTGCTCCAGTTGCTGGAACTCTAAACACAGGCACCCTTATGACCCATGTCTCCAGTTGCTGGTACTTACACCCCATGCTCTCACACATACACACAGCCCCTTGCTGAGAATAGACAGCCCCTTGCCCAGGAAAAGAGAAATGGAGCTCAATGAGTAGACAGGACAGGCTGCAGTGATAAGGAACAGGCCAAACCCAGGCAAGTGTATTGGCCAGGCAACTGTTCACTCCGAACTGGCCCCATTTATCCCATCATCCTCCTATTTTCCTGCTTGTTCCTCCCCAAACAACCTTGTTCTCTCCCTTTCCCTGTCCTTGGTTATTCCCCTAAGCTCCTATAATAAGGTTTTCACAATCCCCAAATGCTCTTCACATTATGCATCCCATAATATGTACGTTACCCCCAGGTAGTAATCCCCCTGCGAGGTGAACTAGAGAGCCTTTTTGTTGTACTACTTTAAATCTTGGTCCACACAACTGAGGAATTGTTCCAAGGATGTGTAACACCACACAAGATCTGAATTTATTTCATAGTAAACGAAGGTGTCGCACTGGCACAAGCAGAGGTTGTTTGAAGCTTTGGTTCAGACACTTTGATTGCCCCAAAATATGTATAAAAACCAGTAGAAAACTAGTCAACTCACAGGAATACAAACAGGTGTTATAACAAATAAGTGCCACTTAGCAGATCACCACATAATAGCTCAATTCAGATATCCATTATGAATATAAGCATGTTGAAGTAATCCATCCTGGAGACAGGAAAGACATGGATGCTAAGGCATGGAACTTCACATCTGAAACAGTTACTGTGTGTTTGCCAGTATGAAGCATTCCTGAACTATAACAGTGTAACCATTCAGGTTAAATTGGAGATTTGATACACTGTAGCTTTTGCAACTTGTAGCAAAATATGAGCAGAGCTTCCTTAGTCAAAGAAGAAGATGTCAGCACTGCAGGATCTTCCTTTTGCAGCTTCCATTACAGCAACATCATCTGTGGCCTTATGAAGGTGGAATTTGACCGGATTTCATTCATCCCCAGATCTCCTACAGACAATCCCTTTGCAATCCTCATCACTGAATAGATCAGGGAAGATGAAGTTATAAAAAGAATCATCAGAATTCAAAAGTAGGATGGACACCCTAAACTCTATATTTCATTAATGTGAAATAGTGCATGTATTTTTACCATATCGAATTACATTAATTCCTGTCTTCAGCTACTGGATCCATAAAAGGCTTGATTTGTTTGTTGTTTGTTTTTGTAATAGCTCTAAGTGGGTACATTAAAATAAATACAAGAATATCTAAGAAAAACTTGAGAAGGATCTGTCGTATTTTGTACAAAGTATTTGGTATTTTGTGAAATATCCAAAAGGACTAATGCAGAGCAATTTGCACCCATTTTCTAGCCCACAAGACTAAAACAAAAATGAGAATAAGTGAAGTTTCTTGGAACTAATAAAAAATATTTGTCATGGGATACAGAAAGTTTGGGAAAAGACCAAGCAGATACATGGATTCCAGGATTTTGAAATCATAGTTGGAGCATAAGGGTGATTATCCTGATATCTTTGAGTATGCCACAGGCATGCATTCATGGCCTTACAGAAGAACTTCTAAATGAGAAAATACTCCAACTGGGGAGCCAGTGTGTTTCTTACTTCTGGGTTATCCCTTGGTGCTAATCCAAATGATTAATATCAAGAAGTTAATGCGGCACAGCCACATGCTATATAATGGTGCCGGATTAAAGGCATCAGGGTGATATAATTATTATAGTCATAAGAGAAAGATTTCAATTAAAGGTACCATAGCAGCATGCCACTAAAAACAGCACAGCAGCATACTAATTAAACTGCAAAAATCCATTGCAAGCAATGTGGCTTATGCTCCTTCAGGCAATGAAAGAGCCAACAAAGCAGCATAATGGTATCCCGAAATGCAATAAAATAATGCCAATAAAATAATGATACAGTATATCATAGCAATAAAGAGTAAGGTCAAAGGTTATAGAGTTGTCCTCTGATTGATATGGACAATTGTGTGAACAATGTAATGAAAATTTAGCACTGAGTCATTTTTTGCCTTTTATGGCAAAACCAACCTGAAAGAATCCCAAACCATTGTTTCCCTGTTCTTGGACAGGCATAATAACTCTTAACAATTATATTTTACTTTTCTCAGATGCCAGAGGAAAATAACCATAGAATCATAGAATCATAGAAGGGTTTGGGTTGGAAGGGACCTTAAAGATCATCTAGTTCTAACCCCCCCTGCCATGGGCAGGGACACCTTCCACTAGACTAGGTTGCTTAAAGCCTCATCCAGTCTGGCCTTGAATAATTCCAGGGATGAAGCATCCACAGCTTCTCTGGGCAACCTGTTCCAGTGCTTCACCACCCTCTCCAGGAAGAATTTCTTCCTGATATCTAATATAAACCTCCCCACTTTCAATGTAAACCCGTTACCCCTTGTCCTGTCACTACAGGCCCTTGTAAAAAGTCCCCTCCAGCTTCCTTGTAGTCCCTTCAGGTACTGGAAGGCTGCAATAATGTCTCCCAGGAACTTCCTCTTCTCCACTCTGAATTCTCTCAGCCTGTCCCCAT
>NW_010271300.1:0-24091 GCF_000690775.1 Eurypyga helias
GGGCATGGGGAGAGGGCGGGGAGGTGGGGGTGGAGTTTAAGTTAGTTACTTTAAGTTAGTCAGTGTAACTCTTACAGAAGTGCAAGATGTTTAGAATTCCATTGTTTTTTCTGGGAAGTATAGTATTCATATGTCACATACCACACATTTGTTTGCATTATCTTATTGGATGTGCCTTAGTGTTTGCAGTATAGTTTTTGAGTTAATTTGAATTTTGTAGCTGGTGTAGTTGAGAGATATATTTCATTTGTTACTGTTAAACATAATTCAATGAGGTACCAATCCTAAAACAGCTTCTTTATACATCCCTGAAAATGAAAGTCACTTCTGACTCCCAGAACTTCTAATCCAGCACTGTTTTTCCTCTAGAAGAAAGCTGTGATGTTTAAGAAGTTAATGCAGAGTGGGTTTGTAATGAGAACAGGGTTTGCTAAAAGTGAAGATTAGACCACTAAACTCATTTCACTTGTAATCTAAACCAAATTCCAGTTTAAGCCTCCGGAAGTGAAAGGTTACTGCATTAGATTCCTATACTATTCCTATTCACAGAAAATTAAACTAAAACTAAATCTCAATTTCATATGGTCTAGAACATGCCCCCAGCTAATTAGGAACAACACAGGAAAACTGAACTAAGAATAAGAAAATTTGTATTTAAAAATTGAAATATTAAACAGTTATCTCTCTCTTTGGTTTATAGCAATGGAAACAATCTTCCGTAATGGAAACAATCTTCATTGGCATTAGAGTCTAATCTTGGCTGAGCTTGTGAGAAAGACATTGGTCAAAAATATTACTTTAAATGTGTACAATGAGAGAGAGCACAGACAGTAAAATCTTTGAAATGTTAAATTATAAAACTGTATATAGCTAGATAAAAAGAGGGCATAGATGGAACAAGAGAGAGTCACTGGCACGCTGAACACAAACTGTAGTTGAGGTGATAGTGGAAAACTACTGGCCTGCTGGTTGAAAAATGGGTTTTAATGCTCAAAGCCACAGGCTGAAACTATTATTCACAATTGGTGTTCACTTTTTGATCCCAAAAAGTAATAGATTTCTCTATAAACTGATGACTCTAGTTAATATAATTCTTATTTTATACCCTTCGGAAAATCGACAGAGAAAAATATTTCTCTCTTCTTACCTCCCATACACCTATGTGCTTCCCTGCCAATGCCAACCTGATCAGGTTCCAGACTCCTTCCCTTCTGCCTTGGTTCCCTCCATCCCTCCTGCACCCAGTGCAGTAGTCAGGGCTTTCATTATTTCCTCATCTCCTCTCTGAAGCAGGATTTCATCAATCATGGAGGTAGTAGTCTGCTCTTGCAATCAAGGCTGAGATCCATCAAGTGTCATGGCTGCAGCAGTTCCTTTCAAGCTCCACAGCAGCTCAGGTTTCTGGGCCTTTTCTGAGGTTCAGTGCCCTTGTAGTGGTGGCTCAGTGCCTGAAAATATCTTCAGCTCCTTCTTACAAGGGGATTTGCAATTCCCATTGAAACATAGTCACAGCAGCCATTGTATGAGAAATCACTCAGTCTCCATACAGTGCCATGTCTTATTGATCCATGAGCACTATTGAAAAAAGGATGTAAGGAAGGAGGGAAAGATGAGAAATTGTCAGCGGCACGTGCATATGAAAAGAGCAAGGGAGGAAGGTGGAAATGTGAGGATTTGCAGCAGTCAGAATCTTACTGTGCTGGCAAGCTGTAGTCAGAAGTGCAAACAAAATGCTGGTGACTACAACAAACCCTGTATATAGGCGCACACACACTATGCAGCATATTTTAAGGGGTGTGAGGCTCCTTGGAGCCATTTTAAAGGTTGTTTAAAAACACAAGCAGCCTTGTGTAACCAACTCGAAATTAAGAACTCCTAGATTCTTATTCGTTATTGGGTTTTGGGTTTGTTTGTGGGTGTTTGGTTGGTTGGTTGGTTGGGGTTTTTTCCCTGCTCAAACTGCAAGGACATTTCCTTAGAAAATGCTGGAGGAAAGCCCACTGATAACTCAGAAGGTAAAATAACATATGAGTTATTAAAAGGTCTTTTCGCAGAAGTGGGATTAATTTCCATATCCCTTAGGAATCCCTGCACATGTTGTTATCACACAAATGGTGTTTTGGTGGGTGGGTTAAGAGTTAGTTAATAAAATGAAATTTAAAAACTCTTGGTCTGTAGTTCAGCACACTTTAAAGGAATGAAGTCCCCAGCAACGTCAAAGCAAAATCTGCAATATATGTTTTTCATCTGAAGATATTATTTAATACATTTTTGTACTGAACATTGATAGCTGAACATGCATCAAAATAAATTCTGATTCAGTCTTGACCTCCAGTAATGGTCTGCACCTGAATTTTTCCCATTTAAATAGCCAAGGAAAAAGCACAGGAGAGAATTACATTTTCTGCTAAAAATATCTTACTGTAGTGAGGTTTTCATTCATTGTTAATTACAGAAGAGGGGTGTGAAAGGCTACTGTAATTCTAACTATATTCTGTCAATGACAGTGTGGGACTTCATTTAAATCCTCTTGTATGTCTTTCATGTGATTTTGGGACCATTTGTTCATAACTATATGCATTCTACAGTACCTGGAATATACTGTGCTAATATAAACATCATCTTTCTTCTTCAGGTATTACTTTTATTTATGTATCTTATTATTAATTCTTCTAAAAGCAAAAATTACCACCATCTCCTTGAAAAGGATGAGTCATGCATGTTTCTGAAACACTGGAGACTTTTAAGGACTCCATTAGGCTATATGCTATTTCCTATGTTATTTCTTAGACACCACGCTACTATAATAACAGAACAGTTTAGTCAAAATTGTAGGACTGTGGTGGACAAACCAATATTTTCCAACATTGTTTGGGCTGGGATGTAAGAGAGCATAGAGCATTTGTTCCCTGTGATTTGTTCTTTGTGATTTACTAGGCCCAGTGGCCCTAGTAAAAATATACTTGTGTAACAGCGGAGAAGGATGTTGAGATTGCTATCTTTAATGAGGATTAAAATGACAGTGGGTTGAAGAGAAGGCAAATAAAGCTTGAGGATTTGCTGTCTGTTGTTTTGCAGCTGATGAGGCACACAAACTTCCTTAACATTTTTGGACCTTTGATGGTAAAAAGTGTCTGTGGGCCTTCCCATTTTCTCCCGTCATTACATTGCAGTTCTATTTCTTGTAAAGAGAAACGAGACATTTCTGTCCCTTTTTGCTGCATTCCAGGTGGTAACAGGGCCTTTTGAGCTTTCCTCTTCATCTGAGTTTCTGTTTCAGTTCATGAAACAGGCTATTTTTTCCATGCTGGCAGTTTGCTTGAACCATATTAAATGTTGTTTCTTTTCAATTTTACAACCCTGCAATTGTCCAAATCAGTTTTGTAAACTCCTTCCCTGTAAGTGACCTTCTGTGTCCAGCAAACACCAATCAAGCCTCTTCTTTCAGACATTCTGCTCGTCACCTACCCTGTTTTGTCTTATTATACTGATAAAACCTTTTCCTCCTGAACAAAGACACTAGAAATAGAAAATAATAATAAAAGAATCTGACAACTTAATAGTACAGTATATAATTAAGTTGCATCACATTTGTTTGCAATGTTCACATCTGCAGACTTTCTTCTATTTCCACTGCCCAAGTTGAACGTTGTATTTTCAGATGCGTTACACCAAAATGTTGCTAAAGGCTGTACTGGTTACCACAGGAACGGCTGTCTTAGTACTGCCTGTCCTGGTTTAGGCCCAGCCGGGAGCAAAAGACCACACAGCTGCTCACTCACTCCACCTCCCGGTGGGATAGGGAGGAGAAAATAAGGCTTGTAGGTCAAGACAAGGACAGGGAGGGATCATTCACCAGTTATGGTCATGGGCAAAACCAACTTGATATGGAGAAGAAAAATAATTTAAATAAGCTACCGATCAAATCAGAGTAAGACGATGAGCTACAAAACGAAACAGATCTTAAAAAAAACTTCTCCCTGCCCCTCCTTTCTTCCCAGTCTACGTCCTCATGCCCAGCAGCACAGAGGGGTGGGGGATGGGGTTCACAGTCCATTCATTACATGTTGTCTCTGCTGCTCCTTCCTCCTAGGGGTGGGTGAGAACTCCTCACATTCTTCTCCTGCTGCTGCATGGGGTCCCTCCCATGGGGGACAGTCCTCCACAAACCTCCCTGTCATGAGCCCTTCCCACTCCACAAACCTCCCTGGAATGAGCCCTTCCCACCATCTGCAGTTTTCTTCTCTAACTGCTACAGCATGAGTCCCTCCTGTGGGGTGCAGTCCTTCAGGAGCAGACTGCTCCAGTGCGGGCTTCCTGTGGAGTCATGGGCTCCTTCGGGCACAGCCATCTGCTCTGGCATGGGCTCTTCCCCAGGCTGCAGGTGGGTCTCTGCTCCCCCATGACCTTCATGGCTGCAGGAGCACAGCCTGCCCTGTCACCACGGGCCGCATGGGAACCTCTGCTCTGGCCCATCTCCTCCCTGCCTTTCCATGCTGACCTGTGTGTCTGCCTGGTTGTCTTTCACACATCCCACTCCTCTCTCCATGCTGATTCTCTCTACCCCATTTCCATTTCCACTGCTGCTCCTCTTTTGTGTTTTCCCCTCTTAAATATGTTAATTTGCAGAGGTCCCAGTTGGCTCAGCAGTAGCAGAGGCAGGTCTGATTTGGAACTGGGGGAGCTTTTCTCAAAGCTTCTCACAAAAGTCATCCCTGTGGCCCTTTCCCCACTACCAAAACCCCACCACAGAAAGCCAACACACTACCTCTTTGGATCTTAGTACAGGCAAACCAGCAGCAAGCAGAAATAGTGATTTTGGGATAGTTTCAAATTAGGACTTTCTGTACTAACAGTTTTTACCCCTGACATATTGTAGCTTTCCCTAAATACCACCCAACTGCTATTAAACCTGACAACTCCCATCTACTCTGGGGTTTTGTACCAAAATTTCTTACTAATTTTCTCAGTTGGCTTCTCTCTTTCTCCTGATCCTTTCACCTTTGTAGTCATCTGAACAGCCTTCAGACAACCCATTCTTCACACAATTAGGGTCATCATCTTGCATGTATCCAGTTCATCCATTTTTCCTAGACAGAAATCACCAGTTAGGCAGAACTGCAAAACTTAGGTGAAGTCATCTCTCCCTTGTCAGATGTCATGTAAAGCTTCTCCTGTTGTGAAGGAGAGGATGTTATACCAACAAAATGAGATAAAAGGACTGAAGTTAAGAAAAATAAGCATCTCTAAAAGGTCAAAAATAGTTACATTTGAGGGCAATGACAGCTTTAGAAAACATCTTGAGGTTATGTTCGAAGTAACCATTGTTTTTTAAATATTAAAAAAAATATTTAAGTATGCTAAGTATTTTGGGCATTTTCCCATATACCTTTCTCTATTCATGAGTAAGTAACAACAAATATTTCTTCCCATAGGGCAGAAAATGAGGCTGAACTGATTTTCTATTTCAGCACTTAGTTTATCATGGAAATTTTTACTGAAGTTTCCTTTAAACCTTCTGGCCTATAATACAAACAGTATTGTTACAGTTTTTTGCTGTAAAAGGGAGATTTTTTATGCTCAGCTTTGCCATCTGTTTTAAACTGCATGACAACACCAGACAAGAAAAACCTGCCAAACTATGTTAACATTTACAACAAGCTTTCTTCATAAAATAACCTAGTTAACCTTATTTGCTAAATAAATTTGCTGGGTTTATGGTCATGAGATATTAGATGACTCCTGATGTGTCTGGTTATAAGAAACTCCTAAAAGACTAGGGCCTGACACTCTCTGCTTGATAGCTAAGGGTGAAATAGTGACCAAGCACCTTCTTCCTGATTATGAGAGAGAGAGAGATGGAAAGGAAATAGAATGGGACTATGTAAGGCCTGATAGGCTAGGGAATGTTTACTTCCTGAGTACAATGAATCAAAATTATTTACACTGAGGCTTGCTTATTCTCCTCAAAGGTTCAAATAATTTTGTAGTAGACTTACTGTTCCAAGGAGATCAGGACAAGAGCAAGGCTGTTGAATGGGAATTTTGTTGGTGATCTGATTCTGTTACTCTCAGATGAGCTCATTGGATTGCAATAGAGTGCTCAACCATATCAGTATTTTTGGAGGAAAATGAAGGATGCCAACCTGCCTATGATATAACTTTCACAGCACTCCTGAAGTCCCAAGATAAAATATGAAGATATGTGACAGTCTAGAAAATTGAAATAATAGACTAAGCTTACCACAGAAGAGGCTTTGTTTACTGGTTTGATTACTGTTGTGTTCAAAAGTTGCAATTAAATAAACTTCCTATTCTAGGCATAAAATCCTAATGAAATCAGCAACAAGACTGTTGCTAAGGCCATTGAATCAGAGTTTCAATTCAGATGTTTACCTGCACTATCAGAGATATACATATCAACCCATCTTTTCTATCCACCTATTCCCAGCATGTCTCTTGGTCTTTTTTTCCGAATCTATGTATTATGAATCTAGGCCTTCAGATTCAGTGTGCTGCTTTCCACATAATTTAATCATTGGTTATTTCAGCCACTGCTTTATTCAAGGAAAGCCCCAGGAACCAAATTATTTGTATTGTTAATAACATAATATGCTCTCATTAATTTGATTGCTTTTGCTTCTTTCAACAGGTTTGATTTGATTCAGTCTCTGGCCACTTAAAAACTGCCATATAATCAATAGGGAAGCTGAAATACTGAATGAGATTGATGAGAAAAGATCCTTGGTAATAAAATATTGGCAATGTTCTCTTTTAGAATCATAAAATCATTTAGGTTGGAAAAGACCTTTAGGATCATCAAGTCCAACCATTAACCTAGCACTGCCAAGTGCACTACTAAACCATGTCCCTAAGCGCCACATCTACACATTTTTTAAATACCTCCAGGGATTGTGACTCAACCACATCCCTGGGCGCCCAAGTACCTAACCTCTTCCCTGGGAAAGCCTGTTCCAATGCTTGACAACCCTGTCCGTGAAGAATGTTTTCTTAATAGCCAATGGAAACCTCCCCTGGCACAACTTGAGGCCATTTCCTCCTCTCCTATCACTTGTCACTTGGGAGAAGAGACCAACACCCACCTCTCTGCAACCTCCTTTCAGGTAGTTGTAGCGCACTTTATATGCAGCTGTGCACTATGAACCCTATGGTATATCTGCTGTTGGCCATATAGGGTACCTGTTTGTAGAAGCCAACCTTATGTAATTTACCTACCATAATGAACAGGAAATTAACAGTGTAGATGAAGTTCTACATGCCAATCATTCCTTCTGCTCAGTAGAGGTTGCCAAAGCATGTGAGAATGCTATCTTTATAATTGTGTTTATAGAAAGCAGGTAATTTGGTCAGTTTACATTACAGAATATCAAATAGTGGTCTCTTTACAATGTTTTACCTATCAAAGGGTTCATATTGCCCCTGCTGTTATCATCATAGGCTTTTTCAAATATATGCTGGGAAGATTATATTATAAATAACTTCTTAAAGTTTTGTAATACACTTCATGCAAGCTAAAGAACTGTGCTACTAGCAAGTACTTTGGAGAAAGTTGATGCTTTTAGCTTCTGATTTATAATAAGTGGATGAGTACACTGTAAATGGACTACTGATTCTCTGTAACTTCTGTTTTACTTGAGTGAACTGGCCAAGATGGACATCAGCACATTCTCAGCATTACTTTGTAAAAATCCAAGTTGTTGTCTATGACTCTGGCCTTGCCTTTTCCTTGATGGTTACATAGTATTCTGTGACTCTTCGCTGTGCTTAGAGAAGTGTTTTTCCACTGTGTTTTATTTTAAAAAAATCTAAATTTGGGATGGAATTTTTGCATGTAATTTAACCTTGCCCAGAGAGTACTGAAATCACACAGCAAAGAAAAGCTTTTTCTTTTCAGCGGGCAGCAGGCATTACCTTCTCTCAGCTGACTGAGCCCTGAAAAGGGAGGGACAGTAAGTGGAAACTGGAAGATAGTTCATAGAAAGCTTTAAAATATGCAAGTGGTTTAGATATAGTCAGCTAATACTAAGTTGCCCTAATAAGCTGTTTCTAAAGTGGTGGTGAATTTACTATGGCATCTTCTACCAGTTGTCAACACATGGAGGTGTATTTTGGATCTTCAGGTGCCCTAAGGCTTACTGATAGTGTTTGTAAGAAGGGAAGGAAAAAAATCTAGGAAAATGGTGCCTGTCTGGAATTGATTGAATGCATACCTCAGGGAACACTCTCGATAAATTGTTTAAGAATGGTTCATTCCAATAAGATAGTAATGATAAGAGACTGACTTCAAATCTGAATAGGTCACAACTGAAATGGTTTGGTGGTCTTAGCTAATCCCTTTGGATATTTATCTGTATTACAGTCTCCCTGTACAGTTTGACCCAGCTCAGAATTTCTGTTTGACTCCAGTCAGTAGAGTTTTAGGAGTGAAATTACAGGTTGTTTCATCTCAGAGCTGAGATGGAGAGACAGACTGTAAGAATGTTCACACAACTCCCTGTGTTGTTTCTGTATCAAGACACTGTTACGAAATCAAAATTTTCAAGCATTCTGTATTCTCCTTTGTATGAAATAATTTTCCAAAGATTTGGAGTCTTACGTCTAAGTAGCAACTGTGCAAGTTAGATCTCCTCAGGGAGTAGGGTGCTATGTGCATTATACTTTCTTGAAGTCTCTTTTTAATTTGTTTCTTGTAACATGAAGCCATTTTCTTTAGCCACCCTTATCAGCCTTTTCCCTTGTGCTTTGGCTATGGGCAATTTCTTCATACTCAAATTACCCCTGGGAATCTGAGAAATGAAATATCATGTAAACATGCACACATTTTTTTGTAGTTTGCATCAGCAATCCTACATGGAATGTTAACTGGCTTTGAAATTCAAGTGGTCTAGGTAATTCAAAACCTAAGACCTACAGAAGTGTATGTGGTGGACAAAAATCACCTGGCATGCTACTCTTGGAATGTGAGCCACTGTTGCCATGGGACAGTGGTGCAGTTAAGCACCTCTTGCAACCCCAACCCTGATCACATAACCCTTAACAGGCTGCAGTGGCAGTGAGGTGGCAAGTGATGCTTCAATGCAGGTCTGCTATGTGCCACAGCTGCTCTACATCTTCCTGGATGAGCTGGCAAACAGGTAGAGGGCACGGCTCTTGCCAGTCTCCTGTGCTTCTGTGCTGGCATCTCACCTGCTACTCCTTCCAGCACAATAGGTGTAGCAGATGAACGCGACAATGTATTTCTAAGCTATTTAAGAACTGAGGAAACCGATTTTTAACACAAAGCACAAATGAGTTTTGGAGACCAGAAACCAGTTGCATGTTTTGTCGATGTTTTGTTTTGTATAATCTAAACAAGAGGTTGAGGTTTTAAGTTTTATTTTCTTTATCCTGTAAGCCATGAATTTTTCTATCCTTTGCATGTGGAAAAATATGAAAGTATTTTTTCATAGTATGTAATGAAAGTTTTGTTTGCAACTATGGCATTTATGAGGTAGAAAACAAACAAAAGCAATAAAAAGGACAAGTATAACTGCAAAACAGTTTTAGAGTAAATAAGTGGAAAGTATTAATACAAGCAGTACATGAAGTAAAAAAAAAATGGTCATAGAGGATGTTTGCTGTGCAGTCTTTGTGTTAATCAATAAGCAAATCCTGAACACAGACACATAATTATTTATCCTTGAAAATATATGCAATGATAATTGGATGCTAATGTGGTAGAGTTTCTCATTATTCATTTAACCCTTGGTGGTGCTTTTATCAGTGGTTTGGGGTCAGTAAGACACTTGTGTTTCCTAATGGTTTGATGTGTTTTTGGAGTTTGGTGCTTGTTTTGTTATGTCCAAATGATTGGTTTTGGTACCTTGGATGTCAGTATTTAGTTTCTATTTTATGTTGCATGTGGATTTTGAGGCTTACATTTCATTACAGCTGTTAGGGCCTACTTATTCAGTGCCACTATTTATTTGTTTCTGGTGAACTGAGATAGTGGTTTTCAAGGTGCTTTTCCATTCTTGAGAGATCTGTGGGGCACTTAACCTACATTAGACCTAAGGGGTCTGAGGGTTCTTCAACAAACAAAGAATTTCCAAATACTTTCCTTCAGGAGGCGTCAAGGGCAATTCAGACAAAAGACTGATGTCTCCTTTAACAGCTGGATAAGTATCTCAGGAAATTCTGCAAGAATCAGAACTGTTTCTACAGTGTACCGTATTACCATTCAGCATAATATGACTCAATATGTGTACTATATGTGACAATGGTGAAGACTTATCTTTGCCCTGAGGGCTAAGTGGTGTAACACTTCTCAAGTGACAGGTGTGATAGAAGTGATGATTCAGAGGCAATGATCTGCTAAAAAGTCACATTAAATATGTGTAAGAATTAAAAATATGAGTCTGTTTATCTTGATTTTTATTTTACAAGTTTCAAAGCGTTATTTATTTCCAGCATCGAAATCCCTTGTAAGGTAAACTAAATCATTCTTGTATTGACCATTTTTTCATGTCATTCTATTGACGCATCTTCCCAACTGAGTTCCTTATTGAATTGTATTTCTATGAGGCTATTGTAGGTTAGCCGCACATTAATATGGTACATAAAAGAGGTGCTCTCTGAATTTCCAATGCCTTGCATATTGTTCCCTATAGAAGCACCAGCTCAGAAATAAGGAATAAATCAAAAGACAAACAGTTGACTTTTGACTTGCAGCTGTTTTTTCTTTCATTTTACATTTGCTAAAATAGTCTGTCCTGCCTAACTTTTCTAGTGGATTAATTTATATTAAACATATCTTTTCCAGAAACCTTAGACATTTTCAGCTGTGTAACAAAGAAGGCTTTCTCTCACAGGTAGAAACAAAGAATTTAATTTAGTGCTACACCTGTACAAGCACACAAACAGTGCTGCCTGCACACTTGTAAATTCTATGCCTAAAATCAAACATCCAGTGTCACATAGTCTTATGGTAAATCTATAAAGGAGTATCATTCAATAGTTTTTAAAGATTTTCAACATACTTTAGTATGGTGTGCTATTAGTTGTTCTTCAGCTACTGTTAGATACTGTTAAAAATCTTAACTGTTAGTCCTAGGATCAGTTTCCAGCAGTTTCCAGCTGTAAGAAGAAGTTTCCAGAAGTAAGAACTTCTTTTTGAATTGCTTTAGCCCAGTGTCAGGGTAGTTACTTAAAATAAACCACATATATTTCACTGAATTTTGTCATTCTGAAACTGGTTGGGATGCAAAGCTGTTTGCTCTTTAAGCAAGTGTAATAAGGGGTGCAGACATGGGAATCTTCTTTTGTACTATGTCTTCACATATTGTTTTTTTAATAAGAAATGTGACATGATAGGTACCCATCAATGCAAAAGTGGTTACGCTGGTTTGAATTGTCTGATTCCCCACACTGGGTAAATTACAGTGTCGTAAGAGCATAATAGCCCCATCCTGCTGCTCATACATGAGGGGGGGATCAGATCATTAAGTTTATTTTGCTTATGACCTACTGTATAAGGCGGTTTGCAGGTACATTTCTTGAGCTGAAGTATCAGTCTCCTTAGTATGCTGTTAGATCTAATATTTAAGAATTATTTTTACTTCTCAGTTTAGAATTTAGTAAGCATAGTTTGCTCTGTGACAGTAAGACAGCTTTTGAAACAGTGGGAATGAGTCTAACACAAGTGAATTGGGAGAAAGCAAGACATTATGGGTCAAAAGGAAATTAAGTGAGTAGATAGTAGGAAAGATAAATATATAGAAAAGAAATTATAGTGTGAATTCTTACACTTAATAAGGTTTAATAAGGTTTTGTGGGGGTTTGTATATGTGCATACGTATTCACCTTCACATAAAGAGACCTACACAGATCACAGCACTATTGCTTCCTCTCCCTCCCTTCCCTAAGCTAGACCTATCAGATCTAGAATTTATTTCTTCACTCATGACCTTTCAGAACTATCAGCTATAAATGATTTTCTTTCACTTATGCCCAGGCTACATGTGGAGGTGCCATAGGTCTCCAGCAAGAATTATCAGTAGATAAACCTGCACTCTCACTAACTCATTTTTCTAGTTTTGGCTGGAATATAGCTCATTTTCCTCACAGTAGTTAGTATGAGGCTATACTTTGGATCTGTGCTGAAAGTATTGTTGACAACCCAGGGATATTTTAGTTATTGGTGAGCAGTGCTTACACAGAGTCAAGGCCTTTTCTACCTCTCACACCACCCCACCAGCGAGTAGGCTGGGGGTGCACAAGGAGTGGGGAGGTGACACAGATGGAACAGCTGACCCCAACTGGCCAAAGGGATATTCCATACCATACGATGTCATGCTCAGCATATAAAGCTGAGGGAAGAAGGAAGGGGGACATAGGTCAGAGTGATGGTGGTTGTATTCCCAAGGAACCTTTACATGTAATGCAGCCCTGCTTTCCTGAAGATGGCTGAGCACCTGTCTGCTGATGGGAACTAGTGAATGACTTCCTTATTTTGTTTTGCTTGCGTCCATGGCTTTTGCTTTTCTTTCCAAACTGACTTTATCTCAATGCATGAGTTTTTCACTTTTACTCTTCTGATTCTTTCCCTTATCCTGCTGTCAGGGGAAAGAGCATGCAACTGTATGGTATTTAGTTGCCAGCTGGGGTTAAACCATGACAGTCATTTATATACAATAAAGAAAAGCAAGTAACATCTGTGTATTTTTTTTTTTGGTGAAAACCTTGTTCTTCTTTTCAAACAACTTTAGCTTGCACAACATTTGCTGCATTTTTTTTTCATATGAAAGGCATGCATTTTTTTAAGGATTTTTAATTCTTTCTAATTAAGAAGCTGCAAATAGTACAGTGTTATTACAGTAGTCCTTATAAAAGTCTTGTCAGTGCATACACTCACTTTTCCCAAGCTGCAACTGTAAAATAATGAAGGAAACCATTGGTGAACTAAACAGCTTGTTAGTCATGAAGGATCATTGGATTGAATTCTCCAGAGGTTTAAAGTACAGGGTAGTAGCAATGAGGTCAAGAAAAATCAAGTCACTGGATACTGAAGATGTATTAAAGCATTCTACAAATTACTATAGGAAACAGCTGCATTTTAGTGACTTAGTAATTTAGTAACTTTCATGACTGAGTTCCTGGTCAGAATTTAGTTTAAATGAATTAAGCAAATTGTTCTGGACAGTTAGTTATAATAGATACTATAATATCACACCAAGAGTAAAGAAGACACTGAGATTGTCCTTTGCTACTCAGTACAGTTTCTTGTTATGAACTATATCCTACACCTTCCATCTATAAAATAAAGATAACATAATGAACATTTCAATTTTGGCTCCAAATCATACTTTCAGTTTTCTTGAATCAAAGCGAGTGGAGGGAGTAAAGCCCAGGCTAACTTTTTAGCTCAAGGAGTAGTGCAAATTCAGCTTCATTCAGTGTTCTTATCAGGCTTTTAAAGTAACTTTACTTGTCCTCCATCTTACTCATGCCCTGTCTGCCCACGTCTTCCAGTTTTGATTGCTTTCTCATGACACCACAGTTTGAAGATGAAACTCTCACTGAGCTCTCCCAGCCATTGAGAACTTCCCCCTTCTACCTGGCTGAACTTCTGCTATCAGAACTCATTTTATACAGATATTCTTATTAACTCTTTGTGAAGTTTTCATTAATATAAACTTCGGGATTGTCATGCATTAAGGAAGTTGCATAACAATAATTCTGTGTATTCAGAATTTTCATTATGTGGTGGATAGTAGCTGACAAAAATTTTCTTTTTTACTAGTAGTAGTGTCTGCCCAAATATGTTGGAAAAATAGTCGTGTTGTGTATACTGTGTAAAGCACTTCAAAAGGCTTCAGAAAGTGCTTAAAGACTAACTTAACTAGGCTGAATCTTCCTGATTAAAAAAAAAAAGTAGAATTTTTGTATTAGCCATCTTTAAACTTAAAAGAATGAACATCAGAATGTGACAAAATGAAACATCATCTTTTAGTATGAGAAAATAGGTTTATGTGTCTGTAAGGGGGATAATTGTGACAGATACGATTACCACACAGTCACTCTTCACTAGAAAGCTTTGTGACTGAACAGGGAACCAAAATATTCTCCTACTCCAATAGAGGGTGTAGGAAAACCCAAGGCTGATGTACCTTGTCCTCAGTGGTGTCAGAGACATCTGATAGTATCTGAACTGAAAGCCAGACAGCCTAACTGAGAAAACTTTGCCAGATTTTATGAAAACTATCTTCCTCATGTTCATTTTTTGTCTGTCACTGAATCTGAAGAACTTATAATTGAATCAACAATGCTTCCATCCTAGAATGCAAGTGAAGTATCTGGACTATATCCATCTTTAAAGGCAGGTTTTCAAGCCCTACCCAACTCAGGATCCACGTAGAAAAGAGATATTTCCACTGGTACAGACTCTGCATAAGAGTGCCCATATTTTGCAGTATCAAGGTAATGTGTTAAGAATGTAAGTACAGTTTTGCATGATCCAACTCACCTCTACCTTGCTTAGCCTTTCCACGACAGCTAAAATTAGTTGCATGGGGAAGTGATAAATCCTGTGTTCTTAGCTGTCTTGTAAGAATCAAAATGCAGCCCATATTATGACTTTCTAGTATGGAGGGGAGGGTGTGGTGTAGTCTGTCAACAGACTGTAAAAATTCTCTTGCATATATGTAGATGAGGAAATGTTTCTGTTTCTTGTGTTACATCTGTGTAATTCATCTGGCCAAAGCCTGCCACATCTGACTGATTGATACAAATAATTCTTTTGCATCATGTACAGATTTAAAAGTATATCTAGACTACTGCCATCATCAGATAAACGTGGTCCAATACAGTGAGTTTTCTTACAACGTAATCTTGGTTACTATTTTAAAGCAATTCCATTGTTGGCAGTGGTAATAAAATTTAAGATAAATCTGCAAAATCTCAGGGATTTCCCCTTTCCATCCGAGTCTTTAGAAAATTATTCTCTTTCAAGCTTGTCTTTGTATGTTCAGAGGTATGACTCTGTAGGGATCTGTATTTAAGTGATTGTTAAATATTAGTCTGTGGAAAAAGAAGGTACACACAGAGCATGTGGGATGAGATCCAAGAATACTAACCTTGTCTGCCACTGTGTAATACTATTAAGACTAATATGCCACATAAAACAGAGCAATAATTAATTATGCAGATGTGCAAGTTTATTTTATACAGAAGAGGGCCGTAGAACTGGTAGCTGAAATTGGAATAAACAGTTTGTGCATTAAGCAAAAAATGATCATTATAATAACAGCATTGAAATGTTAGATTTATATAGATGGAAACCTGAGCAAATCCTCAGGATCTAAACAACTTCAAACTCAAACATTACTTAGATCCTGCAGAAGTTGGAGATGGCCATAAGGCAGAACTGCAGTATCTGCAGGCAGTATTGTATCCCTCTCTGGTACAGCACTTCTCAGTGCAAATGTTATAGTTAAGACATATAGAAATGACTTATTCAATTGTGACAGCTTCTTTATTTTATGATTAAGGAAATAAATGAGCTATGTGGAGATACCAAATGAAGAGATTATTTCATTGTTTCAGTACCACTTCACCCCAGCTGGATCAAGTTCATGAAGAGCTTTGTCTGTTAAGGGTATGTTGAAAGATAAGACACTCAGATGATTTAAAAATAAAAGATTAGTGTCAGCTAGAAGTCTCTTCTGAAACAAATATATTGCCTTTTCTCCTTTAGAACATGGATATAGGTTGTGAATGTGCAGGGATGTATTAATTGGTTTTGTGGATTTGTATCTGTACTGTGAGCTGAGAAGTTTTCACTTTTGTATGGCAACATCTGTATACAGACTTCTTTTGAAAAGAAATCATTGCTGGTTTTTAATGTTGGGGTTTTTTTTTAAAAAAAAAGTGTTTAATTATTTGCCATCTGGAATCTTGGATGGATGTTCTTTTAAAGTAATAGAAGCTGAAATGGGAAGAAAAATTAGTAAATCCTATGTGAATAACATTTTTTAGGAGAAAAGTTTCTACAACAAAAATATTTCTAGTAAAATTAAACTTTCAAATGGCATGCCAGTTCCTGGTAACCAAGGGCCTAGCCTTGCCAGTTGCCATGTGCCGCTGAGAGTTGCCTGTTGCTACAAACTTTCATTCAGCAGTAGGTGCCACTGAATGTGGAAGCTAGAATTGGAGGAGGAGCTCAATGACTGCTCAATTTCCAACTGGAGAAAAAAAGAGTTTTGTTTAAAATTGACAACAATAAAATCCCATTTCTTTTAACATTAAAGATTCCTTTTAGTTCTGTCTGTTTTCTAGTATTCTTTTCATAAAGGTGTTTCCCTGTTCTGTCAAGAGAGCTATAAGCAGCATCTAGTAGCACTGAGTCGCTTCCCCTTCTTGCCAACCAAACAATTAAAAATATCCAGGCTTTCAAGGAAAATAACAAAACAAAACAACTGAGATTTCATAATCTCCCTCTTCTCATCTTTTTCATTTTAATAGAGAAACCATTAAAGAGTTTTCAAGGCATGGGTGGTACACTCTTGTAAATTCCACAAACTGTCTGATATACTTTATACGGAAGGAAAATCAAACATACAAAGGTGAAAATGTTCTATGCTGACAGAGAAGAGTGAAGTGCTAAAGAAAAAATGGAAATTTAAAGATTGCTTCCAACCCAAAAGTGTTTGGGTGTGAGTGAAGTGGAAAATTCAATGTTCAATACTGCATCTTCATAACTGGTGTTAGAATCAACAAAGTACTGCTGAAGAAGTAGCATATCTTCTTGGAATAATAAATAGGAACAACAGGGATTGGGGAAAGTGAATTTATGTCATGCTCAGAAGCTTCAAAACAGAGAACCAGAAGCTACTGCCTGACAAATATTTGAGGAAAAGGTTTTGTAAACTTTACCTCATTGTCTTTATACTAGTTTTGCTAGAATTTATATTTTTTTATGCAGTAAGTACTTTTTTCTCAGGTAGAAGCAGCTTTTATGATGTTTTGTGAATTGGTAACATTGCAAGCTTTATTGTAACAGAAATGCATTATGACACTGTGGCGCTACCAAGTTTTACATGCTACCAGAGGTTTCACTCCTTTGGCCTTCGATTTTATACTTAGCACACACAAGGTACAAGCAGCCTATTGATGCAGATCTTACTGTGGTTTGCTGCTACAGTATGAACTATCCAAGAGGCTTGCCAGACTAGTCTGCATAGTTCTTCCATTAAGTGAGACAGACTGAATTACTGATTTTGGAATTGATGATGGATGAAGAAGTCATACAGAGATGACATTGCTGTAAATTTGTAATACTGAGAGTAGGGAGTTTTTCTCTGTAATGTTATTGTAATAGGCGTTTCTCAAAGACAGAGGGAAGAAAAGATTAGATTTGGTGCTTACATGTTGGGGAAGGCGGAAAGCAAGAAATAAACATAGCTGAAGTTCAAATTAAGGTTTCAGAAGGTGCTAAATGTGTTAGAACAAAAATAGAAGGCTTCTTCACCTCAAATTCATCACCAAGGACAGGAGGATGGTTTTATAGTTGAGATTGTCAGCTCTACAGTACCTGTCACTTTATCTGTCTGCAATATGCCATACACATTTATAGTGATGTATAAGTAATAATAATAATAATTTTTGTGCTTGAGGGGAAAGATATGCATTTAGACAATCCTTTTCATGCCCATCTCTGACACACATTCCTTGTGTGGCCTGTGGACAAGTTGACTTTCTGCACCTGACTTTCCTCTGCTGCCAGATTGGAATGTTTCTTGTTCGGGGCTGTTCAGAGACTGTATCAGTATTAGCAAGTTGTGAGAGTCCGAGCTAAAGACATGCTAAGTGCAAAGCATCACATTTGCACCCATATCTTCCTAGGGAAAAAAAAGAAAAGTGCAGTCAGGTGCTGACTTTTGCTTAGGGTCTATAGTTAATCACCAAAGCCACAGCCTCATTCTGTTAACGTATTTTACTCATATGAAAGTTACAACTCAAAGTTCAAAAAGTAGGTGTTGTATAACAGATTACAGGGATGCGGAGGACATCTGTCCCACTCAATGAACAGGCCTTGGAACAGATGTCTCAAATTTCTTCAAATCCAGAACATGCTGTCCATTTTTCAGTAATAAACAGAATTTTTCCTCTTTGTCACTGAGCACCAAAATATTATCTTTAATATATAAAATATGTAAATTCTTAAAGCATCATTTTGCTCTTTAGTGAGTTTAGATATTACAAAATGGTTTAATTATAAAAACAGACAGACCTAGTCTTGGGACCTGTGCAGCTAGAAATAAATGTGCAATCAAAACTGCAATTACCTGCAGAATTTAGTGTAAACAGATCAGCAATCACATAACAAACACAGGCTAGTTTGCATTCTGATATGAATACAGTTAGATCCAAAGCAATTTTCCTTTATTTATCTTAGCTGCTCAGCATAAATAAAGCAAGGGCATTGAAGCAATTAGCATAATTAGAGTATCGTGGTCAGGCCCTGTGTGATTTCTAGAGACGTTTCACTTCAGAATTCTTTTTCCCATACAAGAGTTTCCCTGAGCCACTAAAATATCGCTTTGGGCATTTTTGTATTTCAAATTTGCAAGTTGTCAGTTTGAAAAACCCTTGACACACGGATGTGAAAGCATCTCACAGACAACTACAGAAGGTATACCCTCAGCTTTTCATTACTAAGAAACTGGGGAATTTCCTTTTTCAGCTCTTTCTCCTTCTTAATGTTTTAACCCTAGAAATGTCACATTTAATTCTATCAGGTGCCACCCAGAAGATCTAAGGGTTAAAAACAACCTGTTCCTCTAAAAGGTGTGACTTTTATGCCACTTATAAAGAGAATTTCCAGCTTTCCAATGACACCCTTCTCCAATCCTTTATTTCCTTGTCCCTGCTAGCAACAGCTTCCTCAGCACTTAGAACCAGCTTTTCATCAGTGTTTCTACTGCTGTGATAGCATTCAGAGAGCTGAACCAATGCTAGACTGTGGGACCATTGCTGAATATTTGTATGGTGAGTTCAGGGTAGGAAAAACATGAAGAACTTGTATTTTTTATTAGGAGTTGTGAACTGTACCCTCTACCAGATGGCTGGGTAGTAGTTGTAAAATACATGTCACATAGTACTATTTGCAAACCATTTGGTTTTCTTTCATCTTTATAAATAAGAGCATCTAATGTTTCCAGTAGGACATGATGAATTTCTGGTCCAAGTTGTGACACAGTGGACTTCAAGAGCATGGGCTGACCACAGGCAGCATTAGACTGTGTAATTAATTTTAAACTGTTTAAAAGATTTTGATTATTCGTTTCCTATAATTTTTAAATTGTCTTTGTCAGTGTTTTGAAATCTCTGTCTCTTATGCAGGGGAACTTGTGACTTCATTTATCACATACCTCTCCCTATTAGCACATGGTATCAAGGTAGAAAAAAGGGAAACCTAAAAAGCAGAATCAGAGTATGAGCCATAGGTTGGAGGACCAAGATATTTAGAGTAATCTGATCTATTTTAAAAGTATGTTGTTAAATGAAGAATGACGGAAATAATAATAGGGCCAGATAAGGAACAGTCATGAAAGTGCTTTAATTGCAGTATCTCTGAACCTTTCAGGATGAAAGTGTCTCTCCCATCCCTGTCCTTTCATCCCTCTTCCACTGCTACAAATGTATCCTACACCATTTTAAACCCAGTCAACTTTACATGTTTGTCATTCTTTAAGGATCCAAAAAGCAAAGAAAAACACTGATTAAGTTTATCCAGGCCAAAACATTATTAGTCAGATGATAATAAACCCAGTAAATTAATGCCAATACTGTAGGGCCTACAGAGAAGTTGAATAGCAAACACTGTCATCATTTTTTTTTAAAAAAAAAGCTTTAACTACAGGAATGTTCCATCTTTCTGACTGCATTTATCTTGCTGATTAGTGGTAATGGAAAACCTAGCAACAGTTACCACTGAATATTGGAAGCCCTCCAGACAGGCAGTAGCAGAAGCAATAACCCACCAAAATAACATAGGTTAAGTCTGTGTGTGAGGCAAGGGACAGTATGTGGACATTGAAAAAAGTTAAAGCTTAATAGTTGAAGACACTAAAATAAGTCTCGTAATGACAGGGGTAAAGCAGCATGACATATTTAAACTGGGATGCTAGATGAGTTTGTTTATTGTTTCTTCCATGAAATTTGCACAGTGTTAGGAGTTCTTTGAATGCAGAAGCAGTACCTTTTTTAAACTGTCAAATACAGTGAGTTTTTATGAGTGAGTATACTTTGATTTCTCTCTTTTTATTCAATATATATGTCTGTATAATGTGTATATATAAAAGTGAGGGAACAGATGAATAGCTTATGAGTTAGGGAACAGTAAATTTTCTTCCATCTACTCTTTAGCATCTGCTTTTTTCATTGGAAGCTATTGTAGTGAAAAAGCCAACCATGTAAGGGTGAAATTCACCCCTTTGCAGCAAGTCAGCACAAGGTCTGCTCACTCTTAAAGTGCAAGTCCTTCTTTATTGTCATGTTTTCTGTGGATTCTAATTTTTGATGCCTTTTCCTTTGGTGGTTCTGTAAGTCTTGTTTCTTGGGTGTTTTTATGGTGTATAGCATAGGTATTACTATACTGAGTCAGACTTGCAGTCCTGCTAGTCTGGTGTCTTGTCCGTCAAATAGCCAGTAATAAAAGCTTTGCCGGAAGTGCAGGCAACTTCAAATCAGGTAGTTCTGAATTAATCTGTCCCATGTTTCCCTTAAGTCTTTATATTCAAAGGTTATCTTCAATCCTGGGACACAAGGTTAACATTGCTTGCAAAAATTGGCTCTCTTGCTTACCCCCAAAGGCTTACTCCTTCATATTCACTATGTGTGAATGTATAGCTCCAGATGCAGAAGTTGTGGGAGGGTTGAATTTTGTGGGCAGCACTTCTGAATATCCCTATTCTGACAGTTTACCAGATGGGAAATGAATGTTGGAAATAGCAAAGGCTTATTATTTAAGGCACTTTAAAAATTTACCCAGCTCCTGTAAAAATATGCCCAGAATATGTTATTTGGGCTCCTGTGAAACATGTATTTCAGATTATATCAAGTTTGTTATCATCAGTGCTTATGCTGTATTATATTCTGCCTTTTGATGTAACTATGGCAGAAAATGTAAAGGCATGGCTGGAGTGCACCAGGGGGCTTGCTCCTGAAGGCTTAGCAAGATCCTGGTGTCTGCCTAGACCCCCAAAGATTAAATAGATAACAAACTGAAAAGTTGATTTTGATCAGGCACTTACTACAGAAAGCTTCAATTCACTAGTACTCCTTCAGTGCATAACTAGTACAGGTTGTTTTCTTACTTATCGCATGTCTTAAAGTAATAACACAAGCAGCCATGTCATACTTCTTGCTTGCTTGAGCCTCCAGCATTGCTCCTCGGTTTCTAGTGGTTTGTATAGTATTTAGCAGCATGTTTTCTCTTGGGATTAAGTTAACATGGTCATATCATGCCCATTCTCCTTTATCTACATTTGATCCCTAAAAGTGAAAGACTGGTTTTAACTTGGCCCTGCTGCTTTTAAATCTCTTAATAGCGTAGGCTCTGTCTGCACCCAAGACCTCCTGCTTGACCCTCATCCTTTTGGGTATTCAGGCTGTGACACCATTTGCCTTGTAGGGAATCCATCATCACTCACACGTTACTTTGGCAGATGAATTGTGGTTTTACTATTCCCAAAGGTGAGGAAGAACCTAGAACATCACCCAGTTCCTTAAGAGAACAGATTTAAATCTCACTATATAGCAGCACTGATCTGGTAGAACTTAAATTTTTATGGTTTTACCCACACTGCAAGTAATAGGAATGTATTATTTACCTAGCATCAGGCAGCCAAAATAAAAACATGGATGTATATTTACCCTTAAGGCCTTTAAGTTATTTTTACTGTCACTGTTGGACTTCGGTGCATCTAATAGTTTTGTTGTTACAGAACTTCAGCCTGCCTTTCAGTCTTACATGCCATGGTTTGTACTTCCTTTCTCTGGGTATCCAATTATACCTGCAAAATTAGGATCCTTATCTAGTAAAGCTAATTGTTGTATTCAACATCGATCAGTGAAAATAATGATGTGGACACTGTTAGGGGCTACATCTTCTCTCTTATTCTACAACCTCACAAGGTTATTTTGAAAATAAATTAATGTTTATAAAGTATTCAGATGCTGTAGTGACGAGCACCATAGAAAAACCCATGAGGAAGCTTCTAGTTCTGTCTTCAGAGCATGGTTTGCATAGAATGCAGTAAATAAGGCCTAGGGCACCAATTGAAGACTGAAGAGAAGACAAAATATCAAATAGCTGTTCATTAAGGCAGCATTATTTATCACATGCAATAACTGAGGTAGAAATTCCAGTGGAATGGGTTTTTTTTTTGCTTTGCAGTACTCAACTTTGCAATCTTAGTGCTCTTCTTTTTACAACATTCTGGATGTAATTTCTTATGATCTACTAAAAGGAAATGAAAAAAAATCAGAGATGGTGTCTTGCTGAAACCAGCATAGTTCATTGGAAGACATACAGTCTTAGGTTAATTCTATGTATTTTTGCCATTTGAACTAGCAGAGTAAAAAGTTACTAATTTCTATTTTTGCTCCTGCATATGAGAAGAGAGGATTGGATATTAGGAAAAAGTTCTTCAATGACAGGGTGGTCAAACACTGGAACAAGCTCCCCAGGGAAGTGATCATGACCCCAGGCCTGTTGGTGTTCAAGAAATTTTTCAAAATCTCTCTTAGAAATATGGTTTAACATTTAGGTTGCCCTGTATGGAGTCAGGAGTTGAGCTTGATGATCCTCATGGGTCCCTTCCATCATATTCTATGTTCCTACAATTTGCAAATGACCTTCCCAGCTTTGCTGGTAGCAGAATAGTGGTGGGAATCAGAATCCATGGGAGCCTTTCCAGTTTTTGGAGGGAAATCTGCTATAGTGGGAAAATATATCTCAGTTCTATTTCACAGTCTAAATAATCTAGCCTGTCCCCTCTAGTCTTTTCTCCCATTTCCAATACTTGTCTTCCCAGTGCCTCCCACCTGCTTGCTCAGCCTCTCAGTATTTCCCACCAGTTCCATTTCCAATCTCTTTACCAGCCCTTCTGTATGCATCCTAGCCACTTAATAGACCTAGTTTCATTTTCTTGACTCATTCCTCACCATGTTGGTTCATATCAAAGCAGACTCAGAGTCCTCTAAATTTGGACCAGGTGATTTGAAGTTATTTTCTTTCCTCAGATAATGAGATTAGCCCAAAACTTCTTGGCTGCTCCTAGACTAATCAATCCTAGAGTCATCCCTATAGTTACTCAGAGTCACAACGTCTTTCCTTCAGTGAAGTGACTCCATTCCCCACTCAGTTCACTGCGGTTCTTTGCCTCATTCTGTTTCTTCTACAGAAAGCCTGGTTGTCCTGGTTTAGCCCTGTCTGGCAATTAAGCACCACCAGTTGCTCGCCCCCCGACTCCCAGTTAGGAAGGGTCGGAGGGAAAAAAACAAAGGAGGCTCGTAAAATTTGAGATAAGAACTATTTAATTATGTAAATGAAACATAGATTTACTAACAATACTACTGCAAATAAGTAATTAAAATAATAGAAAAATAGAACAAATTATACAGGATATCACCAACCGTGGACAGACACAGCCAGATTCCAGGACAGCAAGGCAAAAAAAAAAAAAAAAAAAAAAAACAAAAAAAAAAAAAGCCAAAAAGTGGAAGGAGAAATCCTCCTCCCTGAGCCCGGGAGTGGAGAGCAGGGAGAAACAAACTTCCAAACCCGTTTCCCAGAGCAATTTCCCTGACAAAAGACACGACTTCTCTGCTAATCACCCGCCATCTGGTCCAAACAAAGACTGCGCTGCAGAGAGAAAACAAAACGCACAGTTGGCAGCAACCTCATCGCCAACCCCTCACACCTTCCAGGTGACGCCTTGCAAAGTCCCCCTCTCACCCCGAGTGGCTCCCATTCTCACTTGTACAGGGATGACAGTGACTACTCAGTTTGATGTATTATGGAATG
>NW_010271301.1:0-13795 GCF_000690775.1 Eurypyga helias
TGGTACTTGTTTGCTGGCTGGGGCTGAACTAAAACAGTAAGAAAACTAGACATACTTTTCAAGCCTATTCCTGTATCTTGTTGAAATCCAGAATTTCAAGAACGGGCAAAAAGTCTGATAGATGTTCATAAGCTATGACGATCCTCAATTTGAACATCCTGAATTTGCTAAAGCCTTGGTAGGACCATGTGGATTTGACTTTGTTAGTCATTGGAAAACCAAGAAGGAGAGATGGACCTAAAGTGTAACTATAGAGGAATTTAGGTACTTGAGAAACTTGATGTATCCAAATTCTGAAGTTCCCCATGCCTATACATAGCTTTTTGTTTGTTTGTTTGTTTTTCTTTGTAAGCACAGGTTTTCCTTGGCTTGGATCACTCCTTGTCCAGCTGCTCTGACTCCAGAGCATAAATCCTTGCAAAAGGGACTGCAACCTTGCATCACCACTGTCAGATCAAAGAGTCCTATGCACTTGACCACAGTGTCACATGCACCCTTGTTTTCTTTTTCTGACAAAGGAAAAAGAAACTTCCTTCTGAAGTATGGGACAACTTCTGCAGTTATGGTTGGACTCAGACTTCTTGTTAAAATAGCCAGATCAATACGGGGGTTGCTATTACCCAGGTTAATGCTGTGATTAGTCTTCTTTCTAACTTCTGTTATGGGTACAGTAGATTCTATTTTCCTGTATTATTGATCATTGTCTTCCTTTATTTACAGTTTTATTTTGGTCCTAAGTGCACCATAATGTATTATATAGGAAGGAAAATATCGATAGGACTTCCTTGAAAGGAACGTTGAGGTTACAGTGAAAGGTTCATTGAAGTAAATGGAATGATTTCCTTTAGGCATTGTGACAGGCTCTGGAACATATGTAATCACTCTCTCAAGGTGATTAGGAAGCCAGAGTCCACAATGGCCTTCAGTCAAAGTGTTTCTTGCTTTGTGAACCAGTTTTCAACTGCTCATTCTGTGGTATTGGTACTGCTGGCAAATGTTGGTTGGTTGGTTGGTTCTCAGTGTCCCATGTTCCATATAAGGTAATATATGAAATAGGATTCAATATGATATTTTGTAATATCTCATTGACTAAAATGTGTCAGGATTAGGCCTTGACCAAAATTTCTGTCATTTCTATTTTATCTCTTGGATATTTTACTGTTCATTATTTTGATAAAACAAAACAAAACACACACACTGGTGTTTTACTTTCTTTTGGTTTCTTCTGTGCTTTCTGCATGAAAGCAGAAGAAAAGACTTTTAGAAATTCCCTACTTGTCTCCCTATCAAGATCTATGTGTTCCTGTGATGGTATTCTCTGTTCAAATTCACACTTTCATTTCTCTTCTTTGTCTCTCCACTTCCTTTGGCTCTCTATAATATAGGAATACATTACAATCAGGAAGCAAAAAAAAAAAAAAGGTATTTCCATCCCTCATCCAGATGAAAACAGTAACATTTATGAAGAATACACATACAGTATAAGTACGATTAAATAGTTATTCTTTTGCTGATAGGTCTTCTCATCCATGCCTCCTTCTAAGCAGAATTGGCTTTTTTTTGTGTGTGTGTGTGTGTTTGTTTTTAAATTCAGACAGCTAATCTAATGGAATTATATAAACTATGGATTCTTTCTACAATTAGAAATTTTCTTAGTCCTAAGAACTCTTCTGAGGTTTGTGTCACTAGTAGGAGAGTAATTTGTTGCATATCTCCCTGCACCTTATAGTTCTGTCCAGAATGACTCATGCAGAAAACGTTCTAGTTTCAATCATAGGTAGAAACAACAATCAACAATGTCAGACTGAACACAGCACTGGGAAAGAAATGCAAATAGGCAGAAATTTCTTTTTAGGCAGGAATTTTCCACAAAAATTCTAAGCAGCACATGCATGGTAGAATTTTACATTTAAGAAAAAACATACTGATCTACTACAAATAACTTAAATTTTACTTGAGGTTTCATCATACACTGAGTTGTTCATTTAGAGGAAATCTTAACAGTACCATTTTTAGAAATGTTGTCAGTGTTTCCTTCTAACAACCTTAACCCGGGCACCAGGGATGCAACAGACTTTCCTGTGGGAGAGATCTAGTCTACATATGTGGCCCTCAGTTCTCCTCAGAAGGGAACAACCTACTATGATTAGTCTCCTTTTTTCTTGATTGAACTTGTCCTAAGGTGTAGGGGTGAGTGACTCACACAGGATATCTTCGTGGATGGACTTCCCTTTCCATTCTCATTCTCCTGCCCCTTAATTTCCAAAACACCATACCTGTTACACAGTGGTAACTGAGAAGCACGTGCCTCCCCGATGAGGGTTCTGTTTCCATTCCCTCCGTCTCTTAAGTCACCTTCTCTTACCAGGTGGCAAGAAGAAAAGGGATCCTGTCCCTGTAGGGCCAGGATAGGGTCAGGAGTAGTGGCTACTCCACTCTGCTCAGCACTCAGGAGCCCCCATATGAAATATTTGGTCCAGTCTTTGGCTCAGTGTGTTCAGTGGAGAGTCAGTGAGAGATCGTCAGGAGCTCTTGTACCTGACATACTAGAAGAGGCTGAGGGAGGTGGGTTTGTTTGGCCTGAAGAACAGAAAGTTAAGAGGGGATTTCAGGATGCTGTCTGCTCTTTCTGTAATATGAGTTCTCAGTAAATGAAAGGTGTAGAGAAGACAGAGTCTTTTTTGGAGTTGTACAGCAAATGGGGAATATGCAACTGTCACAAGCTGCAAAAAGGGAAATTCTAAGTAGATATTGGAGAAAAAACAGAATATTTGCAATGTGTACCTAAGCACTGGAAAGGGTGGCACAAAGAACTGGTGGAATGTCATTCTGAGGTTTTAAGAATCTGCCCAGAAAAGGTCCTGAGCAATCTGATCTGTCTTGCTTACTTTGAATGATGGATTGAACTAGATGACCTCCAGATTTTATTGCTTTCCTTATCTGAAGGACTGGCCTAAGGTTTACTGTGTCTAGAATATTTTGCATAAAGACTTTGTTAAAGTGGAAACTTTTGGAAGTGGTTGTCATATGCCAGTGTAAAATATGAAGAATGGAAGCATTTATATTACAATCATTTAATTAATTTGTCAGAAATTGTGTTAAACTGCTGAATAATCAGGTAATAAATGCATTGGTGAGAGTGTAAATGAAACTTAGAAGGTTTTGTTCTAATGCAGATTGATGAGGACCAAGAGTCACGAGAGTCTAGACGTTTTCTAGGGCTATAGTTAGTTTATAAACAAATTGCACACAAACCTATAGATTATTTCTGTAGAAGAGCATTTACCATAAGCTTTGTAGCCTAACAAAAAAGCTAATAAATAAGGACTTTTTGCATATTTAATTCACAAGTGGTATATTTTCTTTTGTTTATGCCTGAGTGCACCAATAATCTCAACAACAACTTCTGCCCACCTGTCAGGGTTTGAGCACAAGCTCTGTTATGATGCAGCTGTGAAACCTGGGGTGAGACTGCTTGAAAAATGCCTAATGGGAGGAGAAAAAAACTGTGTAAGAAGGAGCTAGGTAAACCACCAATGCACACTCCATCTGGCTTGAAAGTTACATTTACATCAAGATCATTACTTTTGCTCCCTGCTTGAGGTATTAAACTATGTTTGAGTTATGCTTCTGTCCAACTTTGGACCTGCTAACTCTTCTGGCTTCTACTTGGACCTGTCTTATCACAATGGACTCAGCTGGCAGTCATGGGACACATGGCTGACTGATTGCTGTCTCCAGGCCTAGTCTGTTCTTCTTGTCTAGGTACTGTCAAACTGCACTCCTGATCAGTGAAGGCAAAGCCCTGGTTTGCTGTCTCCCTGCACTCCTTCACAGTTACTTCTATAGGTGAGTATTTATAAGCTGCCTCCACCTGTTTTGGATATTACAGCTATCTGTCACCACTGTTCAGACTCAGTCTCTGTGAAATGGACATCAACAAAACACTGTTTGGAGAGCAATGTTTCTACGGTCAATCATTTGATGGCTTAATTTGTGAAAAATGAGGGATATGGTGTTTGGTCAGTCCTCATTCTGGGTAGGCAACCACCACTTCGACAATTTCACCATGCAGTAAGTAGTCCTGAAGCTGAAGGCAAAGACATTGCTATTGCTGCAATAGTGACTTTAAAACCTTCACTTCCATGCATTCTTCTTGCTACTTCATGGCCTCTTTCAAAGTGGATGTACCCTTCCAGTAAAACTACTTACCATATAGATTGATATGCCAAAGTCCAGTTTTTTGCTCTTTTTGTGCGGAGCTGAAGCTGAGTAACCATTGCTTTCCCAGTGACACATGAAATACAGATATGTTCTCATTTCTAGGTAAGAAATCCAGTGGAGTGACTCTCCAGTTAAAAAGTCTTAAAAATGAAAGTAAAAACAGGAGATGATACAAAACCAACAATGTGGCAAAGTATCAGATCTTTTTGGTTTATTTTTCAAACTCCATTAGAAAGTTCCTACGCTACTCAAACATATTGAAAAAGTACTAAGGAAAGATTGAAGTTCTTACTGTTACAAGTTACTTTCTGTAAAGATTCCTCTTGTTGAGAAATGACTAAAGAAGTAAGAGCAATACTGACTAAGTAAGTACTCACTGCCCATTTGGTGGAGAATCAATTAGGATACAGTTATCTTTGACAGACTATAATTTTCTGTTGAGCCACACATAGATTTCTACAGTGCCTGGCATAAAAGTAGTCTCTATGGTCCTAAAGTTGTAGTAACTCAGGAAAGGAAATTTATTTAATCTTCTTGGATAGACAAAGTAATAGGAGTGGGAAATCATGTTCAATAATGTGATACAAAAGATTTTTGTGAAACAGGATTAAGAAGGATTTTCACATTAGTAAGCCAGTGAGAGTTTGCTCTGTAATAGGTACATATCTTTTTCCTGAAAGACTACTGCAAACAGTTCTCAATAGCTAGAGTACATATGCTTTTTAATAAACTTCATAAAAACTTCTCTTAAACATAGTATCTTACTATTTCAAATCATAAGGTATGCTCCACTGTGTTTTTGGAAAACAACACCAAATCTAGCCTGAAAAAAAAACCCCAAACCCAACCAAAAACCAGCTTTAGCATGCAACAAAAATATCTCAGTGAGGCAATTTAATGATTTGTTCAGAACTTCTATTTTTGTCATCCCTAAAATATTCGAGTATTTGAGGATCCTTGGTCACTTTTCCTGTTTCTATGCCATTTGTAAAGAAAAACTATTTTGTAAATACAGCTGTTCCACTTAACTGTCAAGCCAAACATAAAAGCTAATTATAATTCAAAAATAATTTATTTGGAATACTTTGCATGGTTTGTTGATTGTCAGCAACTGATTCACTAAAGCATTAGATCTTCATTATTTTAACTAATTTGCTATTTTTTTCTGTAAATAATTACTGGTTTATGCATAATTTGTGTACAGTAATTACTATTCAATGTAAATAACTATATAAATCATTAATATAAAATAATATTTTATATAAATTTTACGACTTTAAATGACTGTCTGGTCACATTTATCTGTGACTAGGCAGTTTAAATTGGGTTTTAGGAATGTCAAAATGGCTTTTACTCTTGACTATGTATTTTTTCGTAAAGCTTCCTTTATTTACCCAATTCCACCTCCTGGGACTGAAAAAAAATGCTTAAAAGATATCAAACACACTAGAACGGCTCTGCATTCTGCTTGAAATCCTGACATTGCTCAGTGCTTCAAGTCTTTCAGAACTTAAAGACATAAATATTCTACATTCCTCAAGTTTGATCTGGTGGCTTCTCTAAACACACAAGAAATTATTAGGACAAATCTTATCAACATGGGTTCTGCTATAGAGGCAATTAAATTAAACTTGTAGTACAGACTAACAGCAATATTTAAGTTAGAATTCGAAGTACATTGGTGGAGAAGAGTTCCCTTTTTTCATAATACTTAGAGAAAAGACAAGTAAGAGCATGAACAGTTTCTAGCCTTATATGCTGCCATTTCTTGCATAGAATGGTTTTTGGTAGTACTTTGGTGGGGTTTTTTTTGTGGTGTTGGTTGTTGTTGGGGTTTTTTTTTTTTTTTTTTTTTTTTTTTTTCAGTTGTCTGCTTTTCTTACCCTCTTTATTCAGGATGCTACTAGATGCCCTTATCAAGGCTACCAGAACAGATGCTTAAAGGTAGCTAGTCAATGCCAGAGACATCAAATTTGCAGTGTAATAAAAAGTACAGGAAATAACTTGCTCTGTCTGCTGACATTAGAATCAAAACTATCTGAACATCACACCTTTACTGCAACAATGGAAGTACCACTGTCAGGATCTACAATGTTTTTCAAGTTGACATAAGTTCTTAAACGTGACTCATGATGCCCCATCCCTGGAAGTGTTCAAGGCCAGGCTGGATGAGGCTTTGAGCAACGTGCTCTAGTGGAAGGTGCCCCTGCCCATGGCAGGGGTGTTGGAACTAAATGATCTTTAAGGTCCCTTCCAAACCAAACCACTCTATGATTCCGAATTTGTCTTTCTTACAGGCAAAAACCACCAAAGGATGATGTTCATGTAGTCCCACAAGATTGTCATGTTTGAGCATTAGACGGGTTATATATGCCATGATAGCAATTTCATCACAAAGTCTTGTTAGTTTTTATACCTAAGTAAAGTAGGTCTTCTTTAAACTCACTTCCACTACTTAGAGGATAATTTAAAAATTAAATGGGTGGTACTTCTGCCTTAGTTATACATACACAGCATTCAAACTGTATCCATACTCTTCCGACTAGGGTCATTCAAAGACCAGTAAACCAGGAGCAATTCGCTCCTGGCTCCTAAGAAAGTTAGCTTACTCAATGTTTCTGCTATTAGTCAGTGGATGATTGCTACTATTTTCTGAGCTCTTATTTCTTTTTCTGACACTTGCAATTTCATTAATATTAAAGAGTTTACCTCTGATAGACTGCTACCATCAAGGTATTTTGAGCAATTTCTTTTTCATATGGATCATCTTGATTTGCAACCTGCTATGCAGAGACTTCTTCAGAGGTGACATTTGGTAAAGATGCACTTTCATTGAAGCAGTCAATTTCAGTGTCAGATTATGATACATTAGTCTCACTGCTAAAGCCAGCTAAATAATGTTCACAAAATAATTTATTCAGTGATTTGTGATATTTTTATAGTAAATTATTCAACTAGTATTTTCTTCATTCATTGCCTAACTCTTAAGTTGTGTCAGTCTCTCCTCTGTGCTTTTCTTTAGTCTGGAATTGGACTGATTTACATGCAGCATTGCTCATTATCTGAGCAATGAGGTGGATTTTACATATTTTGAATTAAGCAAGAACACGTTTTATTTACAAATAGGCATATTTGACCTTATTTTTATCCTTGCATTCATGATACAAGTTAGTGAAGTATTGTTAATTCACCACTGTTTAAATAAATTAATATGATCCAGTGTTTAGTGTCTGATAATCATTGTCTGTAACATTTGACTAATTCAACTACTTTAATTTAATGATAAACCTTTTTTATAGTTATTTGCGTATTTTTCAAAGACCACAGTTCCTCTACGTAGAAGAAATTGGTTTTATAAATAAAGGGACACTTGTAAGGTTTGAAATCTTGCCTTTAACACAAGGCCATTGAAAAGACCCATATTATAAAGAACACTGAGTGCTCCATAATTATGCCTAGTTTTAAACTCTTAATATCTCATTAAGAGAACCCTAAGCTTCCATTTGTAAATTCTCACTGAAGTCGATGGCGTTTTGTGTGGGCTTCCGGTTATACAGTTTTCCTTTCAGGATAGCTATCCTATGGCTTTTAGACAAACTGGGTTTTGGTACAGTAAATGATGTTCTCAAGGATTAAACTCCATGTAGATGTAACAATGAGTTTTACCTTGACTTTCTCTTCAGTTTTGATATACAGTATTCCTTGCACATAAATGATACAAGATATATTTGCCTACCTCAAAGATTCATGTACAGTAAATTTATACACACAACTGAAGTTTATGTCTCAAATACAGGTCATTCATTTATCTTCTCCAAGTATGTCAATTTCTTCAAGTTTGTGGGAATTATGAAAGGTTCAATATGGAGAGGGTCCTGACACTTGAACAGAGAAAGTGCTCATCTATGCTCCCTCCTTATGATGGTGTTTGAGATATATTTACATGGGGGAGTTGAGTGACATGGCACTTGGAAAATCCTATCCAACTCTGCTTTTATGAGACTACAAGCTGGACTGTAAGTGATGACAAACTGAATACAGAAAACTTCACAGATTTTCTTAAAAAGAGACATGCTCTATGCCATCTCCACAGCAGCACTTAGAAAATCTGATGGATGATACTTCTTTTTCTTGCAGGGAATTGAGGGAGAAGACCAGAACTGCTTTCAAGTGATGGCTTATTTTAGGCAACCTACTGTATAAGAAGTGACACACTATCTCGCAGCACAGTCCATCTAACCATACATTCTGTCTCCAGCAGACAATAAGAGAGATAAGGCAGGGTGTTTGAACACAACTTCATCACTCTCTGAGTTCCTTCCCCTTGGAATCACTGAAAACATCAGCAGCTAATAGATTAAATCTTAAGAGGGTCCAATCTTGGCAGACAGTCTGTAATACTTGTTAAGAGATCAGCTGCCTCATAATATCTATTTATTCTTGATCCAGCTTGAGCTGGGGAGGTTGGACAAGATGACCTCCAGAGTTCCCTTCCAAACTCAGCCATTCGTGATTCAGTGTATAAATCAGTTGGTGTGGAGGGGAGATTTTAGTCGTATTGGCAGCTGTGGTTTTTCTTAGGAAAAGAAGTTGTACAGAAAGGGTTGTTACACCTTAAAATAGACAGGCCACTGGCCCTGAAAATATTAAAATAGTTCTGCCTGTGTGAGTGCATGTATACCTGTGTGCACATGTTTGAAGCTGATCAACAAAAAAACATATACAGACTGGCCCTTGAGAGGGAGATGTTGAGTAACTTCTGAATTGCACGTTCTTAGTGAGGCACTGCTGATGTAGAGATGAAGCTTTCTGGAGGTAGTAACTTATTGGTTCCTACAACAACTACTTCTGATTGCACAAGAAAAGGCGATGCTCTGAACACTTAAATGGTGCACAGGACTTAGTGCAAGATATATTTATAGAAGAACTGCTTTTTAATAGTGATCATGTGGTTTCTCACTAAGCTGCCCAAACCAAATAAATTTGTTGGCATATAGGGTTATCTGTCCCTGAAGTTTAATCCATTCCCAGTCACTCCATAGTTCATAATTATCATAATAATAGGCATGTGCATAAAAAAGACAAGGACAAGAAAAGGGGAAACAGGTGCAAGGAGAGGTTTCATCTTGATATAAGAAATAAATTTTTTTTACTATTGGGAACATCAATTACTCGAACAACCTCCTCAGGGATGTGGTGGAGTCTTCATCACTGGAAGTTCCAAGATGTGTTTGGACAGCATGCTAGATAATCACATCTAGAGTCCCTTTACCATGAAATGTTGGACCAGATGATCTTTCAAAGTCTATTCCGACATGGGTTGTTCCATGATTGTCTGATTTCAAAATAACCCCAAAACCAAACAAACCCCCCACTTATCCAGGTGAATCAAATTTTCAACTAGATTTCTACAGATTTTTGATAATTGACCTAAACTTCTTAAAAATACCAAAACCTCTGTGGTATAATGATCTAGAAAATGTCCCATGATTTTTTTTAGTGGACTTCTCTGATAGTATTCAAATAATTTCTATTCTGATACATGTTTGACTTTAAGCATGAGAGGTCCCATTTACTTAAGTGAAGATATTCATCCCATTTATTTAAACAGAACTGGTCCAGTGCTTAAAGTCAAGTATACAGATAAGTATTTCGAAACACTTATTTGACAATACTTATTTGGCAAAGATTTTCAGAAGCAGTGAATATAAGTGTTTTCTTGAGGTGTATTTCAAAGGGAAATATATTTATTTTCTCTTTTCCCCTCCATTTTGATACTCCCATTTGGAATCATAGTTGTGATTTTCTGTGTCCTTAAAGAATCTGGGCATTTCTTATTGCTACGTACCTGCCTTTTTCTTCAAGTATTCAATTTTAGAGTTTCCCTTTGTGGTGTCTGTGTATTGTCTATTTTTCTTATTCCCCCAACTTGCTATCTAGTCAGTGGTCTTTTAATTCAAAAGACATGGGCCAGACATCATGTTCTTGGTTGCCATTTTAGCCTAAATGTGCTATATTGGAGTGGGTGATTGCTCTGTGAAATTAAGTGAATGGCCTAAGTCTGGTAGGCAGTTAAGACTTATCCATGAGCCAGAGTCCTCAAGGGTGTACTTGCTTCTCGTGGAGCATTATGTATGAGCCACAGTCTCTTCAGGGGTGTACTTGCTCCAACATGGCCTCACCCATGGCCACAGTTCCTTCAGGGTGTACCTGTTACGTCATGGATTTGCCCACAGCCACAGATGCTTTGAGGTGTTCCAGCATGGCCCAACAAACAGTCACTGATGCTTCAAGGTGCACCTGCTTCAGCTTAGACTTGTTCTTGGGCCACAGTCCCTTCAGAGGTATATCTGTTGCAGCTCAGACATATCCACAGCTACAGATGTTTCAGGGTGTACTGATCCCACATGTACTCATCCACAGGTCACTGTCCCTTTGTGGGTTCACACCAGAGTTCCAATCTATCCAGTACAGCAGCGCAGGAAGCACAGTGATGCCCTGTGCATCTGCCAGACCAGGTACATGGCCATTGTTGTTATCAGGATGTTTCCATGCACAGAGTAAAATGATCAGCAGTCTAGCAAGCGGCAAAAGCAAAAAGCAGCCACTAACGCGCACTAGACTCTAATATACAAGGACTCTAATATACAAGAAGGCAAGCAAGCCTCATGGCAAGAATAGGAGCCTGTCAATAGGTAAACAGCAATAATGACTATAAATTCTATCTAGCACATTCTAATAAAATCTGTCATCGTTCAAACCCTTCGAGTCCCACATTGGGGTCCAAAAAAAGGGCTGTCATGATTTAACTGCAGCCAGCAAATAAGCACACACCCATCTGCTCACTCCCATGTGGTGAACTGGGGGAGAGACTCAGAACGGTGAGTGAAGGAACTCGCGGGTTGAGATAAAGACAGTTTAACAGATAAAGGAAAAGACATGCACAGAAGCAAAGTGAACAAGAAATTCATTCACCACTTCCCATCAGCAGGCAGGTGTTCAGCCATCTCTGCAAAGCAGGGCTTCATCACATGTAATGATCAGTTGGGAAAAAAAACAAACCAAAACAAAAAACACACTATCCATCTGAACATCCCCCCTTTACTCCTTCTTTCCCCAGCATTTATTGCTGAGTACAATGTCATATAGTATAGCATACCCTTTTGGTCAGTTGGGGTCAGCTGTCCCAGCTGTGTCCCCTCCCAACCTGACTTCTTGTGCATCCGCAGGTTCACCACCCGTTGCACCACCCATTGGCAGGGCAGTGTGGGAAACAGAAGAGGCCTTGATTCTGTGTAAACACTGCTCAGCAATAACTAAATCATCCCTGCGTTATCAACACTCCTTTGGTCACAAATCCAAAACACAGCACTATACCAACTACTCTGAAAATTCAGCTGTATCCCAGACAAACCCAGTATACAGTGTCATCCTCAATAGGTTAGGAAGACACTGGCTTAGTTGGTCCCCAACAGACAAATGTGCCTCAAATTTCTCTCTTTAAACACCAGTATACACATACCTATATGTAGATGTAGAGTGATTCAGTCTTTTTTCTGTGTGCGAAGGAGTCTTAGGGATTGAAACATAACTGATAGGCTTTTTTCATCAACTAAAGAAAGAATAAGAAAGGGGAAAAAGAAGTTTACACAGTAATCAATTATCCAAAATAATGTGTAATTAGATCTCCACTGTTGGTTCTCATTATTGTCCAGTTCACCACATCTTCCCAATAACGGACTTGGTGAAACATTCTTTTAAAAATAGACCCACATAGTTAAACAGTATGCAGTTTGTCTTTCACGTATCTAAAATTAGCATCTAAGCAGTTACACTTGGGGAGCAATTACTGGTGTTTGACAGTGAAGTGTACAGGAAGACAGCATGAATGTAATTTTAAAGTAACAAATTTTGCAAATAATGATGTTACAGTGAGTGGTGCACATGAGATACAAGCCTTAAGAAGGTGTGCAATTCTCAAGAAAAGCATAATATCCAAGTGAATATATGCTGTAGCAACGTACCGTCTGGAACACAGTGGAAATAGTTTTACTCTGTTTGTCATTTAAAGTTCACCTTATAGCATAAACTGATAGGCAGAGATGTTTTTTATTCTGATGTCATAAAAATGCAGAACCATGAGTGACTGCATTATTCAAGATAGAAATAAATATTTTCAGACAAATCAAACAAACCTCCTCAAACAAATCTTGATAAATATAGATCAAAATGTTACCAGAAAAAAGCTTCTGAGAAATTTGTGTAGTTTGTATAGCTTTTTAATGGGAGAATCACTGGATAGAAGCAATAGCAGAGAAAGTAATATCTGAATGGAGACTGAGATATACTCCTATTCCACAGCAGTAACCCACAGAGAGTTACAGTTATTGGCATTATAAACTTGGCATTTACTGATAAGTTTCAGAGTGACTTCAAAATAATGGTGTCTAGGATATCATAACATAGTAACAAATGTAGACTTCTGTGTTGACCTCTGTAATTGTTAAAGGTGTATCAGCATGGAGAAATTTGTACATCTTTTCCCCAAGCAGTAGCTGCTCTGTTGATGGATGAGCCTAGTCTCCCAGGCTGTCAAACCACTACTAAATTAATCAAGAATGTTAACACAGAGTTTCTATTTTATACATTTACCATCTTAAATAATAGTCATCCGGTTTGAGCCACCAATTTAGTCAATGGAGATTGTTCCTCTGTTTTCAGGTATCAAACAACCTCTTTGTTTTTCTATTAATGGCAATAAGTACAAACAAAATTAAATTTAGAGTGTGACCTTCTCTTTGTTGCAAAAGAGATGTGAAAGGTGAAAATGCATTTTTAGAACAACTTATTGATGTGTTCTAAAAACATTTCCCTCTTGTTATTTTTTCCCTTAAACTTCTGAGTCTCTGAAAGTTATAACTTGAGGCAAAATGATATTTTTATCTTTCCATCTCTGAATGTCATTTTAAATGATTGTACCTGCAGACGCGGAACCTACATTACTTATGGAATCAGAAGCAAAACTGAAATAAAGGAAAAACCATAAGGCTAAGGAAAAAACAGTCTTTGGAAAGCTAGCCACCAGTAAGTGATCAGTACATTTTGTTGTGGTTTGTATAAAATAAAAACTGATTCAGTAAGTTTCTTTCATTGAAATAATTTAAATTATGACTTTTCTCCAGTTTGAATGGTGCACTGATGGTAAAAAGAGTGTGAATAATAAGCCACAGGATTCTGAATAGGAATTGTTGCTATTTATGCTAATATGAAACTCTCTAAAATCCAAAGCCTACAGAAGTATAGAGAGCCTGATTATTGTTCACAGAACTGGTGGGTCACTGAAAAGATAAAAATGAATATCTATATATTTCAATAAGGTTACATTATTCCCAAGTAGGATTTAGAACTCCTTTCGGCCGAGATGCAACCCTCTCAGTTAAAAGAGAAGCCAGATTATAGCCCATGTCAAATAAGGTTATATAACTTCCTTATTTTTTTTTTTACATATCCTCAAGCTTTTTTTGGAGTCTTTCAGTGTCAGACATTGAACAGTGTTAAGGGTGAGACAGAA